>NC_085025.1:12740248-13040248 GCF_963692335.1 Osmerus eperlanus
TGTGAACGGGAGGATTAGCCACCTAAATGCCTACACATTCCCCGGTGCTTACGATCAGAGAGGACGACTTTCATGTCACACGATGAAACCGAAAGTGAAAACGTCCCCCCCCGACGGCACCAAAACACACGAGGATTGGAAAGTAGAGAGGCATTTTGGAGAAAGGAGGAGAGGGATAGTGAAGGGATGAGATTATAAACTATACAAACAGAACTATATAACGATACTTGAGTGTCTGTCAAGAAGGGAGGATGGTTGGCCCTAGTCAGATTGTCCAGGCAGTGAGGCAGGAAGGAGAGTCCAAATTCAATAATGGATTACCGGCAGAAAGGGATTTGTAGTGGTGGTGTGAGTTTGGGCAGCTTTTTGTTGAAAAACCTAGTTGTTCCTTGACATGACTGCACACAGAACTGTATCCAAGTCTAGATAAGCAATTCACAATTTGGTGCAACTTGATTCGGATAGGTCCCCTTTAGAAGGTCAAAAGATGACCTAACCACGAAACATTCGACTAAATATCCCGTGTGTGCAGATCATCATTAAGAGCCGGTCAGTGGTGAGTGCTCTGTTGGGCTGGGCCATCAGTGTGCACCATCACAAAGAATGCTGACCACTGAGGAGAAAGCCCTAGAAATAGCAGGTATTTTAGGCCAATGAAGATATATATCGCTAAGCTCCACTGTTGACAGTAAAGTCAGAATGAAAGATAGACGTTCCAGGTGCTGGCAAAAGCACATCCATCAATTCAGCTTGCACTTTAACACTTCCTCCCTGGGCTGTATTGAGTGAGTTGCAGTTCAGGACCGTCACCAGTAGGGGCACTGTATGTCTGAGCAATAGGAGAAGAGGCAAGCAGGTTCTGCGAATTAACCTGAAGCATCGTCAAAATTTGGATATGAACGAAATCAGAAGTGAAAAAGCGTGAGAGCGGGAAAACTGGGTGGCGATCCGGAGGACGGACGGCCAGTTCGAGCGGGAGAGGCGGAGCGAGAAATAAGGAAGGAGACGTTGATGAGAGGACGGAGAGCTTGTGTCTGTCCCGGCAGGGGGTCGATGTGCTTTGGGAAACAAGCCTGAGCTCATTAGGGAGGGCATCTCCACTCCTCCTCTTCGCTCCCCGCCTCCCCTTCCGTCCGTCGCCCCCAGCCGGTTCACGGGAGCACAATCAGGGAACACGCCGCGTAATTATAGCTTCCGTGAAGGACACAGCAGGAAGGGCCCCCCCCTTTGGGTACGGCGTGTGCGTGCGCGCGCGCGTGTGCGCACAGGTGTGAGCGTTTGCGCGGAGCGGCGCAGATGCTTGCTCGTTTACCACCGTCGCACGTGTGAGAGAGAGATTAAGTGCTTGTGTGTGTGTGTGTGTGTGTGTGCGTGTGTTTGTGTGTCTAGAAACCCAAAGCTCAGGTCCCACCAGGAGAACACACAGACAGTGTGCTGCAGGTAACATAACTCACAGGCGCCAAGTCATCCTGAGGGACAGAGCCGAATGTGACACTAAGTCTTCCATCAGGGAGGGGAAAACCGATTTCGGATACTTTTTTAAATGAAATAAATGAAGAAAGAAACCTTCCTTCGTCCATTGGCCCCATAGGTTGGTACATGTATCTAAATTCTGTGGACTGAGGACGTCTTCCTTCGGCAAACATGGCATTTCAAGGTTGGTGTGAAGCCGTCTGAGGGGAGGGTACAAGATGCTGACATTTACATTTACAGTTTATAATAGGCTATTGACGTTGTTTGCCTAAGAGCGAAGAGAGAGGCGGAGAGTGGGAGGGAGGGAGGGAGGGAGGGGGGGAGGGAGGGAGGGGGGGAGGGAGGGAGGGAGGGAGGGAGGGAGGGGGGGAGGGAGGGAGGGAGGGAGAGAGGGGGGGAGGGAGGGAGGGAGGGAGGGGGGGAGGGAGGGAGGGGGGGAGGGAGGGAGGGAGGGAGAGAGGGGGGGAGGGAGGGAGGGAGGGAGGGAGAGAGGGGGGGAGGGAGGGAGGGAGGGAGGGAGGGGGGGAGGGAGGGAGGGAGGGAGGGAGGGGGGGAGGGGGGGAGGGGGGGAGGGAGGGGGGGAGGGGGGGAGGGGGGGAAGGAGGGAGGGAGGGAGGGAGAGAGGGGGGGGAGGGAGGGAGGGAGGGAGGGAGGGAGGGAGGGAGGGAGGGAGGGAGGGAGGGAGGGAGGGAGGGAGGGAGAGAGGGGGGGAGGGAGGGAGGGAGGGATGGAGGGAGGGAGGGAGAAATCCACACATGAAAAACCCACCTTTGAAGACAAAGCCCTACCTCAATCACCTTGACTGCCTGAAAGCCTCTACCACCCCCTTACTCCACCCCCCCCCCCCACCCCCCCCCATCACCCCCCCCACCATCCCCCCACAAAACAGTCCCACAAAGCTCCAAACCACCACAGCATCAACACGAGACCCATCCACCCACTACACCATGCTGAGCTGCTCTCTGGAAAATGAAATGAAATAAGAAAATACAAATCAAACATAGAAACCATCAAATATAGATTTTGGGTAATCCCTCCTTTCTCTACAGCACCACAGCACATCTATACCGGCCACAGCTACTGAACAAAAAAACATTTTGGAAGGAAAATACATTTGTTCATGTCATATTTTATATATCAAGCCACATCCTGTATTTTTCTGTTCTGTTTCTGTCTCCCCTTAACTCTTATCCTGGTTGTGACTGCAGGTAAAAAATTAAAAAATTAGATAACTGCCATCATAACCTGGTAAAAGGGTTATGTGTGTCTGAAGAAATTGCTGGAAATGTATGTCCCTGTCTTTGTTAACACCCTGTATGGTGCCCCTCCCCAGGAGAGGTCCTGTGACAGCAGCCCCAGACAGTCAGGGTGCGTCGGCCGACCCAACAAGCTCCCCAAAGGACAATGACTCACCTTCTATTAAAACCACCTGTGCTCACCCCTGTGGAGTCGCACATCTGGGTCTCCCATTGGGTGATGAAGATGTCAGTCCCAACCTCAAGCCCCGCCCTGGCCATACTGGGGCGAGGATGCTTGGATGGGTGGCTGCATTGGGACACGCCCACCTGTTCGTCGCCCCCCTAGCCTACTACCCTACGTTAGGATATGCTGGTAAGCATAGTCAGCAATAGACGAGAAAGACGAATGCTTTGAGAAAGCCCAGGGTTAAAAATGTGACCCCCCCCCCCCCACCCTAAACCCCACCAGAGAGCAAAAGGGTCAGACCACAAAGAAATACCATATCAAGGAAATAGATGGTAACGGCTGAATACAAGTTGACTCTGAATAAGGGAACAAGGGTCCAACCAACATCAATGAAAACTCAACAACCACGAGAAGATCCGATTGAGATTAGATGCAAAATGCAACACGGTGGCATGCATGCCGAAAGGAAAAAGTGCCACAGAGAAAGCATCTAAAACATACTCACAGTTCTCTCCAATCCATTATCTATTCCGAGTTCCTAGCCACAAACTGCGAGGAAACCTGTGCTTTTCCATAATCATCTTCGTATTGTGCCGGCATATTCCATGGTCCCGACATGTGCGAGCGTAGGTTCACAGTAGTAGGGGTGGAAGTGTACAGAGAGAAAAAGGGGGGGGGGGGGAGGCGTATCGCGTTCACGGGTGCCGTCGGAGGTTGTCTGCCTCGCCGTGCTTCGCGATCATCGGGGGTTCCACTCGATTACGCAGCGAACAGCCGGGAGTTGTGGAAACGAGTGAAGTTGGGAGAGGGAAGGCGGATGCATGGCAACCGGTGTCTCAATGACGGCGACGGGGGGGAGGGGGTCTACTACGCGTGCTGAACTGGAAGAGGCGGTCCAACAAAGTTTTGGGGGTGAATGGGAGTAGTGGGGGTCTCCTGTCGAGGACAATCCTTTTGTAAACGTCCCCCCCCCAAAAAAAATCCCTTGGTGCGGTGATCTGGGCGAGGGGCTCCAGCCGACAGAATTCCTTAAGAGGAGAGACGCCACTGCCTGTCCACTTGTAGGTCTTTCGGTACAGTTTTGTGGACGAGCAGATCCTTTCTAAAATGTTCCAAATATTTCCCACTTTCCTTTGACCTCCTTCACTCTGTCCCTTTCATCCACGTGGTAACTCGCCGCTCGCCCCCTTCATTTACCCAGACCTCTCTCGGCATTCCTCCCCCTCCTTTTGCTTCTCGTGAACACTCTTTCCTACATTTCTCTCCGTCAATACCTCGTTCTTCAACGACTCCCGCTCTTGTGTGCTCACCTCAAGCTGTTCTCTCCCTTTGACTCACTTTCTTCTCTCCCCTCTCTCTCTCTCTCTCTCTCTCACTGGATAACCCTTCAGTCTGTCTTCACCTCTGCACCAAGGCAGGGCTCTCGCTCCTCTCTCTCTCTCTGTTACGCTCCACGCTCCTCTATTCTCTGCCGGCAGTCAGGCACTGGGAGACAAGCGCAACTCCAGGAGAGGGATGAAGGAAAGGGAGGAGAGGGGGGGGGGAGAGAGAGAGAAAATCCACTGGGAGGTGGGGAAAGACAGAATTCCTGCTCCTGCTGTTGCTGGGAAACACTGGCAGCAGTCCAATGGTCCCTTCTCTTCTCCCTTCGCTTCAGTCTTTCTCTCCCTATGTCTGTGTCGCTCACACCTTCCCTCCCTCCCTCCCTCTCTCTCTCTCTCTCTCTCTCCCTCTCTCTCTCTCTCTCTCTCTCTCTCTTGTTACAGTCCAGCCCCCTTTCTACCCCTCCCCACAGTGTCAGTACACAGCTGCTGTGCAAACGGCTGGTGATCGGCTGCATGCTCCTCTCTCACACTCACATGCACACCAGCGCACGCGCGCACACACTTCACACACTGCATGAATACTTCATGAGATGAGAGAAGCCCCCTTTCCCCATTCTGCCGGACTTCAAAGAGATTCGGTTAGTGTGTGTGTGTTTGTGTGCGTGTGTGTGTGTGCACAAGCGCGTGTAGAAGAATGCCTGCACATGTGTGTCCGCACTTGTGCACCAAGTGTGCCTGTGCCTTTCACGGTAACCCTTGATCAGACACCGTAGGACAAACCACTAAGATAAAACAATAGATTAGAAATATTTCCAATATTAAATGAACACTCACCGGCGAAAGGTCAGTGACAGTTAATCAAGTGCTTAAATAGCGATGAAGTGAAGAGATAAAGAGAGATAGAGGTTAAAAGACTGGATGGATTCATTTGGATAGGTGGTTAGATGGATGACTGAATGGATGGACGGGTGGAAATGGATGGATAGATCTTTGAGGTGAATAAATCAATGCTACTGGGGGGAGCAAACAATAGCTCTTGGCGAGAAAGGGTGAGGGTGTTTTGGGAAACTAATACTACGAGTATGAACCGATAAATCAACAGGCAGCTCAAGAGTCATATGCCATTCATTTTGTCAATCAGAAGAGAAAACCAGGCATATATACAAAGGGAAAACCAGGAGAGCATTATTAGTACGTCTATAGACATGAAAAAGGCTCGCTGCGTAGTCAGTTATAACATTTCAATAAAAACATCTTTCAATGTCTTTAAATCACATTCAAAATGTTTTTTTTAATGAATAATATATATGTGTAATTCAATTAATTGTCTTAGCACATGGTAACTGATGAAAGCCTGCGTCCAACACAGTGTTTTCATCTAATACCTCTGGGAACCAATCCAAGAGAGGCCTGAGCCTACAGGCAGGACCATCTGAAAATGCATCCAATTACAGCTAGATAAACTCAACATGTGCTCGTGGAGAAAAAAAAAAACACAGTTCCAATATCGCAAGCCATGTACAGAGAAAATCTCATTGTGAAAAGTACACAGAAATTGAATTCAATAATGTCATTCGAGGTACATCCATTATAAAGGCATGGGATGGCAGACAGGAGAACACGGTAGAGACAGTGTGTGCATCTGTGAAGACCTGGTGTAATAGGAGAAGTAGCCAACTCTAGGTTTTCGCTATCTCCTTCGTCAGAACTAATGAGGCCATTGGTCAACGTGACAGAGCAAGAACAGGTCCCTCAACTTTGACGTGCCACAGAGCTGGTGAGAAATGGGCTTTGTGTGAGAATGTATGTGTGTGTGTGTGTGTGTGTGTGTGCGTGTATACATTTGTTTAAAGTAGAAAGATTGAGTATGTGTGTGTGTGTGTGTGTGTGTGTGTGTGTGTGTGTGTGTGTGTGTGTGTGTGTGTGTGTGTGTGCGTGTGTGTGTGTTTACTGACAGTTCGAAAGGATCACATCCATCTGAGCATGGATCCGTCATTTGGATTGTTCGAGTACACAAATGACAAGGGCATTTAACCCATAAAAGAAACGAGCTGTGTGTGTGTGTGTGTGTGTGTGTGTGTGTGTGTGTGTATCCATGCATGTGTGTATGTGTTCTGTACTGTGGTACCACGTCCTAAGAAACGAAGCCAGTGTCAATGGAGCTCCATGAGTCCTTTTAAACAATGTCAAATTAGCCCTCACCATTCGCCCGCCCTGATGGTCATTAGCCCAGACAGCCATTAGCTTGTTTTCTTAGAATTTGTCACCAGCTTTCACAATCCCCCATCAGGCTTTGGGTTTCAGCTAATTACCTTGCCAGCTATCTGCCTCTAACCATCCCTGACACTTCTATACTTAGGGTTAGTCTCTCACTCTCGCTCTCCCTTTCACTCCTGTTGTCACTCCAATAAAGGGATCCAGTCAGCGCTCACATGTGCTAACATCAGACAACAGACTGACCTTGTTCTAGCTGTCTTTGCCTTTGACAATCGACCAATAAATAGGAGCCTTTACCTGCGTGTCAAATATGGTGCTCCAATGAGAATGGTGAGGTCGCTCTAAGTGGTTTTCTGGCTCCTGGCCACAGACTGTATAAAGTTCCTAGACAAAACAGTCTCATGCTCCAAATCCCAGACACTAAACAGAAATACTAAGGGGATAATATTGCAGGAGTTGATTTGAGGCTTTACGTGAGAGACTGTGCCATTTTGGGTTGGTATTAAAACACAAAGGTATGACTTTGAGTCCATTAAACAAAGGTAGTATTTGGATTACAGGGTCCACAAAAGCAGATTAAAGAGTCATATTCTGGTCAAAAAATGCAGGGGAGCCTTAATAGGACGACATTATAATGGGAACTGCAGAACAACATGGCAAAAGAGGATTGCAGACAGAACAGACTTTAAGTCCTTCATTCACAATATCTAAAACATGCCAAATAGGGATTCTCCACTTTGCTGTTGGATTAATTCACACACATTAACACCCATCTGCTTGGGATGTCCTCCTACAACAGAGCAGCACATTCCTTGACCAAGGGTTTGAATCAACAGCCTGCCAGCTCAGCAAGCTCCGTGTTTCCTTTTGGCCATAATGCCACTACTGATGGATCCCATATCGTCTCTGCCTTGTGGAGAACATGAACTCTCCAGAATGACAGTCTGATGTATGTTGCGTGACATGCATGCATTACCCAGACTGTGATAAATGTGTAGGAGCCTAGCTGGGGACCCGACCGGATGGGATCCTTGAAATAAACCAGAACACCCCGGCGAACATGAGAGCTCTGTTGTGTCTTAAGTTTCAGGCAGAAGTGGGTGAAGTCACATTCAATGTGTTTATCTGACGGAGGCCATAGGAGATGTATGGAGGTGGTTGACTGAGAAATAGTGTTGGGTTGGTATGGATGCCTTGGCTGTTTCTCCCCACATGAGGCTGAAGAAAGGTCCTTTTGTTGTTTTGGTCTTTCTGCAAACTGTTGATGTCACGTTAAGGTCAGGGGATCAAAAGTCTCATGTCTATGTGGAAGCTAGGAGGTCCTCCAAAAAGCAAACATTTGAATCTGTAAACCTCTTACCATCGTTTGTAGGAAAAAAGATTTGGCTTTACGGCATTACGACTATGAAGACCCAGATAATGGTTGTTTATTATTTGGGGCAGACATGTTATGTATAATAACACCAAGATTGTCTTTCTCAATAACCAGTACCAATGATGTATTGGAAAAGTACTGGATGTGTTTGGCTGTGAGAGTGAGGAAGTATTTCGCTTCGTGGGAACATGCGTGCCCACGCCTCAACACGATCTCCATCATCCCGATAGCCCAGGAAGCAGGTCACAAATCAAGGAGCTCACAGGCTGTGCACATGTGCCGGCCAATGAGTGTTCACGACCCCTCCGACCGCTCCATCATCCCTCTTAACTCTGTCCTTTCCCTGAGAGGCACGGCTACACTTCCTGTCCTGAGATCCATCACGACACGTCAAGACGTCTGGCCTAAACATGTCTGTTAGCCGCTCACGGTTCGCGTCGAGTGGGAGGGCCAGAGGAGATTCGTTTGTCTCCCAAACCCATCTTAATATCGACCGTCGCAGTAGGAGCGAGTAGGAAAGAGCAGACAGACACAGCGGTTGTGCTGAATTATGTAGACCTCACGGTAGCTCCTTAATGTTCCTGGTTTTGATCCACGCTGAAACTGAATCCGGTATGAGCTCCGACACGGGAGTTTCCTTTTCATGTTTAGCCGATGATTTCCATTATGTGGGATTAGCCATCCACCATTTCCTTTATCGCTGGGGGTACATTAATTAATATCACATAAGGATTTGGCACAGGGAAAATGGCAGTGCTTTCCCCTCTTCTCAAAGGCACTCCAGTCCCCTCCTTTGTCCTCTGTGTTCTCTCTACCATGAACGGCATGAGGCAGCTAATGCATACGTTATCAGATGCTGAGGTGAGGGGGAGGGGGGGAGGGGAGAAGGGGGGGGTTTGACTTGTGACTTTGGCGCCATGGGGGCATGTCAGCAATAATTGGGAGAGACGCCTGGAGGTTTTTGCCGAAAACAGTATGATATCACTTAGGCCTCCCGTTGACCTGTCCTCAGCACCTGCCAAACCCAGTATGGGGGCGCACCGCCGCCGCCGCGCCCCTGCTTAGGCCTTTGTCATGATGAGGCGTGACAGCTGCTGGCGTGAGGCGTGAGCTACGGGGCCACAGCGGCGAGCCATTTGAGATTAAGTCTAATGACAACGTCCCAGAGCCCAGGGGAACACAGTTCCTTTGTCGTTGTCGATCCATTTAGGACTCATGTCCGAACGATTGCCCCCACAACATGGGTCCGCGTCTGGGCTTGCCAGGGCCAACAGTGGGGGGGTTTGGCTGCATTGCGTGGATCTACCAGGAGAAAGCGGTGCCAACAGGGGTTGTTCCCCGAGCTCCCGTAGCTGAGATTGAGACAAAGCCGGCATGTTGTTTTCTGGCATGTCGGGAATTAGGAAATGTGATCCGGGTCGTTTGTTCAACATCCATGTTGTATTAATCTTACGCTGCAAGCCCACCCGCAGTCTGCGTTGGTTGTGGTGCAAGCCAGGAAAGCTGTTGGGAGTGAACTGCAAGCTGTTAAGGGACTGTAGCAGCCTAACACTGCGTGAACATCCACCTTCGCTATTGTTGACTCGAACGAGTCAAGAGCCTGTCGGGGGGAAGACTGCAAGATGGCGTCCCTGTCCACCGAACACATCCTCGAAACTTGCAAAAGCGTTAGGGGAAGTAGAGCATGTAATTGTATCTATATCTTGTCCTTTTGGTCCAGTGGTATTCAAATGCAGAGCCCGCGTTTTTAGAATTGGCTTTATATCATGCATTGTTTAGGTCATTGAGGTCGGGCATGTTTTTTAAATGCTGCTTATCCCTTGAATACGGGTTAAAATGCTAGGGTGGTTTAGAAAGAAAGAGGAGCAGGTAAATCTCTAGTGATCTTATTAGCATTCATCTATGACAGCGTGGAGTGTGAAATGAGAAAAGGCGAGGATTAGTGGGGAACCTCAGGAGAGACTGGGGGGAAATGGGGGGGGAGAAATTAAGAGAGAATCAGAGAGCAAGAGAGAGTGAGAGAGAGAGGAACAGGCAGTGAGGAAGGAAACAGGAGACAGGTTAGGAGGAAGAGGAAGATGAACCAATACAAAGGAAAAAAGGCTACAGTACAGGTGGTAGTGAGAGAAAGAAAATGTCCAGAGAGAAAAAAGAACAGAGAGAGAGAGAATGAAGGCAGCCTATTTCTGGCCAGCTGCCAAGTCAAGCCCCCTGAATTAAGACAAATAATTGTTTTAAGTAACGTGATTGCTGAAACCACACTGGACTCGGCGCTTGATGCTCCATATTCCCGGGGTGAACGCTCTCGGTCAGCCAGTGAGAAGATTTGAATATAACACTGAAATCCAGTTCATGCAACACGTGTCAGGACTGTTCCAATCCTTGTCCATCTGTTTCTTAAAGCTCACATTCAACAAGATTCTCCAGTTGAAAATCCAGCCCTCCTTGCCAGCCGGTGTGGGAAGTCTGACTACAGAGATTGTGAACTGATTTCCGAGATGTCGGTGTCTGAGACAGAGGCCTGAGACACAGGTCTGAGACCAGTCTTTGAGATACTGAACTGATGTCGAACCAGCCGATAGATGTGCACTACTCAGATCATCTGATAAGACTTTCCAGCCCACGGATGCGAGAGATGCAAGACCCACAGCGGATCTAGGACCAGCTTCCTTTGAAGTCGTGAACATCCAGATCATCTGATAAGATGCTAAGATGCCATTCAGGGGAAATGTCGGCGACTGTTCCCGGCTTCGACTGGCATCCATCTTGATCTCTATGAGGGTCTCTGTGACCAAAGTCCAGACAGAGCGCTACCAGGTATATTTAGTCTAAGACAGTGACGCTAAGCAGACCTAGTTAAGGTTTAGTCTGACTGCTAGCCTTTGGGATTTGATAAATCTTCTAGACAGTAAGCAGGCTTCGGTCTGATAGAATTCAGTCCATCCGATGTCTAGCTCTGCAAAACCTGTCGTCGCAAACACTGGCCAAACTCCGACATTCCTCTATTCTTCCCGCAGACGCTGGAGTTTGCGAGAAAAAAAACGTGTGGCTTAGGTTTGTTTGCGGGGGAAGAGAATAATCGAAAGAGTCCCAAGTAATTGCATCTCATGCCAGTGTTCGTGTTCTATTTCGGGTTCATCCTGACAACTCATGATGAAGACACTGTTTTTCCTTCGTACATCTCGAGCTCCCAAGGTACTGCTGACTAAGACAAACTGTCCGCGTTGACTTCGAGTTTGTTTTGGTTTCTCACACTGATTCGTTTGCATTCTTTGTACCGTGCCCTGCTAACGTCTTAGGTGTTTGAGCGCAGTGATGAGAGGCTTCTTGTAGCCTGGAGTTGGCAGGGTAATTATGGTCCCTGCTTCACGCTCCACACCCACAGACACACACTGACTCTTCTTCAGCATGCACACGCACACAACAAACACACACAACAACACACACACGAACGTTCAAATAGAGGCATATGCTTTACAAACACGCCGCCGAGCAATCCCACACAAAACACACACACACGCGCACAGACACCTCCGAATGCACACAAGCCCTTTCGAGAGCTTTCACACACCTACAGCACACACATACAAAGATACACACACACACGCCCCTTCGCTCATAAATCCTGCGTGTTTGAGCCAGGCACCCGTGCCTCCTCATCCGTTACCGTGGATTATGAAGCTGTTACTGACAGGTGCTCACAGGCGCTCAGCACTCCCTTGTAGTAGCCAACGACTGCCATGAATCAAAGCAGGCTCTGCCAGCAAGACAGAGGGCAACGTGGGTGGGTGTGTTGTGTGCGTGTGTGTTGTGTGTGTGCGTGTGTTGTGTGGGTGTGTGTGTGTTTGCGTGTGTTGTGTGTGTGCGTGTGTTGTGTGTGTGTGTGTTGTGTGTGTGTGTGCGTGTGTTGTGTGTGTGTGTGTGTGTGTGTGTGTGTGTGTGTGTGTGTGTGGAAAGAGGGAGAGAGGCAATCGGTCCAAGGGCACTCACAGACAGGAGGAGAAGCACCTGAGTGCTGCGTCTCCCACGAGTCTCCTATGTCGGAGGCGGGGGAGCAGAGACCTCCTTTGGAATGCTTAATCAGTTCTTTTTTTATATTCGAAAATAATGAAACGTTCCAACACAGGCCATCCTGAGATTTGTCGGCGAGGATTTTTCGACAAGGAGAGGAAAAACGAACAGAGGACTAGACCAGGGTTAGCCAGCCACAGAGCATGGTCAGTCCGAGGAACACTCATGAGCCTGTCCAAGCAAGCACAGAGCTAGAAAGAGGAGGAGAGTTGAGAGAGAGCGAGGATGAAGAAGAGTAGAGGTTGGAGAGGAGGAGGAGGACAGGAGAAGGGAGACGAGCCAAGAGCCGAGAGGAGAACACTCCTTCACGTCCCCTCATTAATCTTTCCTTCAGCGGATGAGGAAGACTAGCGCGCCATTATTTATTTACCGCCGTCTCAGCGCCGGGGCTATCAACACAAACAGCCTGAGGGCTCCTGGGTAAAAAAAAAGAAAAAAAAAGTGTGACTGATTAATCTGTTAGTGCACAGGAAGAAGACGACCTAAGAGAGAGAGAGAGAGAGAGAGAGAGAGAGAGAGAGAGAGAGAGAGAGAGAGAGAGAGAGAGAGAGAGAGAGAGAGAGAGAGAGAGAGAGAGAGAGAGAGAGAGAGAGAGAGAGAGAGAGAGAGAGAGAGAGAGAGAGAGAGAGAGAGAGAGAGAGAGAGAGAGAGAGAGGGAAAGAAGGAAGAAACTGCTGTCCCAAACATATACTTGTCAATGTATAATGGCAAACAGCACGGGGCTATGTATAGTCTACTACCCCCCACAGTAGAAGCAGTGTGGGTACAGTAAGCAAACATGTCCCCCATATACTTCAAGTAAAGAGAAAAAGAGCCTCCTCACAGAATGGGGTTAGGGTATTGAACAGAAAAAAAAGAAATACAAACTTGATATCAATATGAGATACACAGCCTGCAGTTATATCAACAGTAGCATCGTGAAATGTGTGCGCATGAAATCTCTAGTAGATTGTATTTGGGCAAGGATGATTAATGTGTGTATTTGTGTGCGGCCTTCGTGTTTGTATTAGTCAGTGTGTGCTTGTCAAAGCAAAACAGAGGGAGTTGCCCGGCGACAGTGAGCGGATGTAATTGCTCTGTGACTCTGCATACATTAGCTGCATTGACCACTGGTTGCTCTGTGATCCAATCAGTCAACCGACAGATGCTCACCTCACGGTTGGCCCCAACGCCGCTGCAAACGACTAACACAACACTGGCCTCTGCATGCCAGTGACCTATTATCGCACACATCCTCTCCCACAGGGACAGAGCACTCCATCAAACAGAGGGTGACGCACTCCTTAGGGATGCGCTGTGTCCGAACACCTGGTGGTGACAATATCGAAAGTATTCGAGGTCAGGGGGGGTCGTCGCGGAAAGATTTTCTCGGGACAACTGGCGAGATTTCTGTCTTTGCTTCGCATTTTAAATGTCTTCCAACTCCAATTGGGACTTGGGAAACAAACACGGAGTGGTTAAGGGCGAGCTGTGGACCTGTGAGGGAGTGAATCCACTGAACTCTGAGTACCAAAGCGTACGCGAACCACCTGCCTTTAGCGACGCAGGCGTCTCGTCTCCGTTCCTGAAGCCACGGCTTGAAAGCGAATGTCGATTTCCCTGGCCAATCGAAGCGGCGATGTAGCGCCGCGGACGCTCCTTAATCCTACAAAACAAAGCTTAGCCGTTATGCAAACGAACCGAGACACATATCGGGATGCGTTGGATTTGCTTCAGCCATCTACCACCCCCGGGAACGTCGTGTTTGTACGTTCGGCGTTGCTGGATGCTTGGAACGTTTTGTGAGGTGCGCGTACGTTATGGGGAATAGCAACTGCCTCTTTCAAAGTCACTTGTCTGGCCTTGGGAGTCAAGCTGACCAGAACACCTTGGACTAAATGTCCACAAACGCATTGCCATGGCAGCAGAGTTGGATTTCCCAGCAAGAGAAGAGGAAAGAGAAAAGGGGGGTTGGGGGGCAATGAAGTGCAGGTGGTGAAATTTGGGACTTCCCAATCCCTTGAAATACACAATATAAAGATGCATTGGGAGAATTATTTGAGAAGCACAGAGCTAATCAATTCCCTGATTGTTGTAATATGTAGTCACTTCTAAGGAGCTGCCATGCTACTGATACTGTCAATCTTTCGTATGACTATTCTACAGGTATCAAATGTCAAATAAACAATAATTATCCCTACTACTTCTGCAAAATCTGTTTCACATTTGAAGAAGACTCCTTAAAGCTGACTAAATTGTCAGTTCTTAACACTGGTTAAAAGTGCCATTTGACACAGCACCTCACCCCTTGACCCTGCTGGTTTCCCCGGGATACGATTCAGTGCCAGTGCCCAGCAGTGTTGTGACAGTCATCCTCCAACTGAGATGGCAGTGTGGTAAACAAGAGTTGGCAGGAGGGCGAGGGGCCTCACCAAGGCACTGTCAGACAGGCACTGCGAGGGCTACCCATGGGGGTCCTACGGTGGAACAAGCTGGTTGGTCTATGATGTCATTGTGGCAACAGCAACTTAGCTGACTGAAAAATATATTCTTATGTTTAAATGTTTTCCTTCTCTGACTGACTGAAAATTGGAAGTAGGGTGTGCGATACAGTGTGAGACTGTGATAAATGCTGAAAGCTAGATGGCTTTCATAACAGTGGGTATACATCTCATCCTTTTAACGGGGTCAATATGTTAACGTGAAACGTTTATATTGTATGTGAAAATATGGAAAATGTAAAATTCCCTGACCAATTGAAATCAACTTAAAGCAAAAGGCAGAAGCTGTGGGATAATATAGTAAGCCAGTAATGGGCTTCCAAATATCTAAGTACCATCGGTTTCTAAATATACCATCTTTCACTTGGCTACGTCATACTGTGAGAATTCCCCCTCAGAGACCAGCTCTCCATACCATCTCTCTACGCCTTCCTAGGCTATGTTATGACAGATACTTTATCCATACTAACTTGGAGTATCAGATATAGGTGTGCTGCCGTTTGATCTATCTGCCTGCATTGGATCTGCGCTCCATCTCTCAAAGGAGTGCTCCTTCCCAGGCCTCTGACTTTCCATGGTGTACCGCAATCTGCTTGGCTGTGCAAAAAGCCAATCTGCTGCATGCTAGTGCAGGTTTTTTTATATAATGGAGTAATGGTAATCTAGCCTTCAAAGATTTACAGATAAAAGGAGAGAGTGGTTCTGTATCGTTCCCTCTGACTTGAGATAGAGCTGGTTGGGTGGACTTTGATGTGATCGCAGGTCTAGCGAATACTTAAGGGCTCTCTATCTGTCTCCTGCCTGGTGAATTTTGAAGGGCTTTAGTTGTGCCGGGTGCCGTAAATCCATAAAGCTTTTTTGTAGAGAGTGACAGTGATGGAAGGCACTTTCTAGAAATGTTCAGGAGGACAGAATTCAGTGGCTTTGGCTCCTGGTGTTGTTTACGGCGCTTGTTTTTTATGTTTTGTCGAGCGGGGGAATCTCATATCCTTCCAATTTACCGCAGTGTGTTTGCTTTGGTAGTAGTAGTGCATCAAGCGTAAAGCACTTTCTGAGTGCCTGAAAAGAAGATCCTCACTGTCGTTTGTAACATGACACAGGAAGAAGGTTTTTATGTCTTTTGGTCTTGTTTTACAGCTTTGTTTATCCCCTACTGTAGTTTGATGGGTTTTCTCACAAGTCCAACACAACGCCAGTTTGGCCTGTTGGTTGTGAGGATCTACAGAGGTATTATGGGGGCTAAACACACATACCTACACACATACACACAAGAAACGCACTTCAATCCTTTTTTCTGATGGATTCACATGTAACCGAAACAAACATACATGCCTCTTTTCATCACGAGGATTTACAGAAAGGATATAACCAACAAAAAAACACACACAAACACACTGAGTGGTATTTTGTGGAACCTGACAGTCAGGAAATGGCCTTATCCCATTCTCCTTTCTTTCAAATTTGCTTTTGACCTTTCTCTGGCAAAGGCCTCATCTGATTTGCTGAAATGGGTCCTATTGGTTAACCCAGCATCCAGCTGTAAAGCTGTCAAAGTAGAGTGATGTGGTCTTTGCGTTGGCAAGAGGTCTAATGTTTGGTACATCACAAAAGTTATATAACGGGGTACTTTTAAACAGCTCGGGTGTATAGTGAAGCTGATGGGGAAAGTAGTTCAATGGTTTCATTCTTGGGGTTGTCTAAACCTAAATGTTAATCCTCTATATTCACTGACATACTGAAAATAAACTCTTAGTCCAGGAAGATAACTTGTGATGCCACATATTTCAGGGGATACAAATGGTAAATCTTCCAATTAAATCCTATATGAGAGAACACCAGAGTTGACATCTGATGAATCTTCTCACGCTTGACTTCACAGTTCTGGGAGAAAATATCCTCTTGTCAGGGTGTGAAACCTTTTGCTGTAAGTAGCAGCATGTGAGGATAAGGGTAATATATATAGATATCACTCTCCTCATTTTCCCTCTGAGAAATTAATCTGCTCTCTCTGTTTCTGTCTTTTTTTTCTGTCTCTCTTCCTCATCCTCCCTTCATCCTCTCCCTCTTAATGCACTCCAATCAATTCCCAAAACACTCAAACTAGGGGTGGTATATTGTCCATGAGGTCATTAGCTTGCCTGAAGCCTAGCCTGAAGAAAAGTGAGACTCTTTGCTTCATATTTTTGACAGTTCCAAACCCATTGAGGATTTCAGTTGGGTTATGCGGGCTGTGTGCATTGTTCTGTGTGGTCCAGTATGATGATGATGGACATAACCGGTGGAAACTGCTTCTTGATCCACCTCTACAAAGAATAAACTAGAATCCCTCCCTGTATTTCTGCACAATGCCGTACTGTATCAAGGTAGCAATTTTCCAATCATATGTGGCTAAAATAGCTACCAAATCCTATGATTTGTAAGCATTTGCTTCCAAGGTTCTATTCAAAGTGTTGGTAACACGAGCCTACCGCCTAGGACTATGTCTCAGGTGCAATCCCACCTCAATGTCATGGGTCAACAGTCTATCCCTGCTTTCCTGATAAAAGACCGGAGCCTACCTGATGAAGAAGGAGGCTGCGGCTGAGGTGGTGTGGCTGGTTTGCGTGGAGGTGGTGTGGGCCACGGGCTTAGGTCTGGGGACCGAGTCATAGATGGGGCCACCCATGGCCACATAGTCACTTTCTGCATCAGCAGCCAAGCCCTGAGAGAGAAAAAGAGAGAGAGAGAGAGGGGGGGGGGGGAAGGGAGGAAGCAAATAAGCATTAGCATGGAGACTCCACCATTTCATCTTAAATACGTTGAACTTAAAAGACCTCTTTTAGTGGTGGCGAGAGATCCAACACGGAGCACCAGACTGTCACCACTGGTGAAGGCCCATATCAAAGTCTTGGGTGCTGAGCTAAGCGAAACGTTGCCAGTAGCCAATACCTTGTGCTCAGCAGCTGTCAGCGCTGCACCACCCGTTCCAGAGAAGGCCTCCTCACAGGCCCCCAACGCCCAAGGGAAAACAAGCCATGCGGGCCATTACACAGCAGGAAATGACCTGTGGAACACAGCCATGGTCCACTGCTACATTTGCAGCAGGAACAGGAATAGGACAGTTGGTTCTCTACTCTCACAGCTGCGACAAGGTCATTAGGCAATTATACCTCATCATTAGCTTTGGCTCGAAAATCGGTGGTCCCCACTGTGCCCATTCTGAGAGAAGGCAATATGGTTGTTCTCACAAGTGAGTCACAAATAATTTGTCAAAAAGGGAGTACCAATACAAAACAATGTGTATTGTTTGGTTGACTGAGTGCAATTTTAGATGTATGACAACAAACAAACAACACCAGTGTGTAGTTTGTCTGAGATTTCTCGTACGCACATAAATCGCACGTCAGTCATCTCCACGCAGTACACTTTCAAATGAATACATTTCATTCCACCATTGTCCTTTGGCCTTGTTCTCTCAAACAAGCTAAACGCATATTTGATGTTTCTTAACATCTTCCTGTCGGAGCGTGTTGTGACTGTGGCATTTCTGTCTTTTATATTCATCTTCCCCCCCCCTTTCCTTTTTTCTTCTTCATTTCTTCTCTTTCCTCATCTTTCAATTCATCCCTCCGGTTTGCCTCGGATGTGCGCCTGACCCCCGCCCGCCCGCCTGGCATCCACTTGTCACGGCGGATTACTGTGGCGACGGCTGTGGCGACGTGGGCCTAGGCGTGCTGGCGGTAGCGGGGAGTCCATTATTCAGCTCTTTGACTGTGGTCGGCGCGCACCAGCTAACAGGATTACACACAGACGGGGCGGCCGCCCCTCCGCGGCGGTGCCGCCACGGAGAGAAAGAGAGGAAGGACGTCTCCACAACGCTGCCAAAGCCACTGGCCGACGTCCCTAACCGGCTAATGGTAACTTCATATGAAGGCCAATGCTGAGAGCATAGTATGAATGTGACAGTATAGTTGTGTACACTAACGCTTGTGTATAAGGTTGAGAGGAGAGCAATCACAACAGTAGGTGGGTTTTTGTTCTACTTTTTTTTATGCTCCAAGGAGGTTTGGGCCTTCCAGGGCTGTTTTACTAGCCTGGCTCTGCCCTCCTACGTACGTCCGCTCAATTTCGATTTTGCTTCTGTACTAGGTCTGGGAATTCGGCACACAAGTCGGTTTTCTCAAATAATTTTTTTGTAGGGCCAATCAGCGAACAGAGGGAGTGGCTGAGAACGATGATGTTGATGCCGTGCGCTAGTTTGAGTTGTAGTTCAGTAATGGCAGAGGAGAAAGATGCGAGCGAAGCCATTGGATCCATTGTGGCAACGCTGCCGAAAATCCAAAAGTTAAAGCCGGAGCAAGAACAATCTTTGCTAAGTTTTGTTGGTGGACATGATGTTGTGGCCCTCCTCCCCACGGGGTTCAGGAAAAATTTGATTTTCCAGCTACGGCAGCTAGCTCTGTTACAGTAGTGGTGAAGGAGTTTGCTAAGGTGAACGCTAGTGATTGGTTATGGCAGATCAGAGTGGCTCTGGGCAGATCCAATAGTTTTAAACTTCAACAGAGTACCTGCCTACAAGGAAGTTAACGCTTGTCAATGGAGTGATCCCAGACCCTCTGTACGAGAGTCTGGTTAGGACCAGGCTACTGTTTTACATGCATCCGTTTTTAGTTCGATCGACTCTAGAAAAACATTATTTCATCAAATATAAATGTTTCATTCTGGTGTCATTTTCTTCTTGAGCATTCTTGATATATTAATATTTGGGAAAAAGTTTGGGTAAACATATGTTTAGGTACAATTCCCGAATTACGAAATAGCTTTATATGCATGTTACAAGGCGATGCACATTTGTATTACATATTTGCGACATCAACATTAATGGCAGTTTGCAGCATAGTTAGTAGAAGAACATAATACAATTACTGTACATTGTATTGTGACACAAGGTTTTGCTTCTTTACTAACCTTGGACATTTTTGGATTGGCATTAACTGACTGCCCACCACCCAAGGGTATTTGTGTACCAGCAGTAAGTGTAAACATACCTGTACTGTGGCTAAAATATTACGAACCACAACAGACATCATTTGTTTACCCTCCTCCAGCACTAACCATCTGTCGACTGCCTAATGATAGCAGTTGCTATTTATGCAACATGAACGTGAGTGCCATAGTCTGATAGGCACGTACGATAGAGGGAAGTGACACTTCCGTCACTGCGACTTCAAAAAGGTCCCCTCGTGACACACTCGTGGAACTTTTATGAAGTCTCCCGAGCGCCCTTTCCGAAGACAGGTGTCCTCATTTTGTCTCCCTCTACCAGCAGTTCACGTTAGTTGTGCTTTGTGACACGCGTGTGCGAAACCACACGCAATCTAACGGCGACCCAGATACAAATGTTGCTATTTCGGTTCCCAGACTTCAATGGCAGTCACACGACAAGCAGTGATAAGGGAATGGTAGAAAATCAGATCCAATTCAAATGCTGTGACCTTCCTCAGCAAGTTGATGGATAGATAATGAGCTGTACAGTCGCTCTACGTATCTGGGAACAGGTTCCACCGACAACTACTGTACAGTATAATTTTAATCCATCCTCTCTTCCACATCCCATAATTAGGATCTAACACGTGTAGAGGGTTGTCCTCAGAGGAGCCTATTAACACTCAGCGGGGAGAAGCCCTGCACAGTGGGCTTCAATTGGAGGTCAATTTTTAATGATGTCACGGCCGGGTTATGGCGAAAGGGCAGTGCGGAGGGTGTGAGGAACATCAGGTGAAAGGTGTTACCAGGGCTTGATCCAATCTGCACATGACTCACTGCACATCGACTGTATCGTGTATGTGAGTCCCATATGGCTCTGACAGAGACAGCCGGGTCAATAATCTCCCAATATCGTACACTGAGTTCAAGTCAAATAATGAATAGAAATCCGAGGTTGTAGTTGCCAGAAAAATCGCAATCATGGCAACTGTAGTACCCCCCCCTCCCCCTCCCCGCTCTTTATCCCGTATGGTGGTGTGTCACATAGGGTGCAGCTGTTTAAACCTGAGCACAGATTAGGGACTTGGTAACAGCGAGAGGATCACTCCAGGCAACAAGTGCAGGACATTTTTTATTCTGGTGGGGTGCAGTTGAAGGTATGAAACTCTAGGTCTGTAGAGCAGGGGGGGGAAAATGCACCATTGGCCCACAACTTGACTTGCAGGTGGTTTGAGGCAGAAGGTAAATCACTTGCGGTCGATTGAACCTCTCAGTTTGTTAGAGCCGTGAGTCTATGCCTGGATTTCTCCGCTCACCGCTGTGCAGGAAATCCACCTTGATCGGCTTAGAAAGCAATCTATCTTCACAATCCCTTCTTTTATTTGTCCAACCTGTTTTAAATCCTTTCAAACCTGAGCACATGGACTACAATGGATACAAGAGACGGAAACAGTACACTGCCATGAGAGGATTGAGATATATAGAAATGTGGTGTTTTGAAATTGTTATGTTATGAAATAGGGTTTTGGTTCATGTGTTAACCAGTATCACATCATGGCATACTCATTTCCTAAAACTCTTTGCATTCCTCCTCAGCCAAGTCCAAAGAAAAAAGACCGGCCAGCGATGTAAGAGGTGTGCTCGCTCCTCGACATGACGGCAGCCTCCCAGATGGACGGCGAACGTGCTTCTTCACCTCAGGTGAGGCTGAGGGGTCCCATCTGCCAGCTCACGGATGAGCCTCTCTCCTGGCTTCTCTCTCTGTTCTTCCCCTTCCTCCGTGGTGCTTCGTAGTGAAATCACACAGAATGCATGCCGACACCCCCGGGCACGTCTTCGAGGCACACAATGATATAAGTGATATTAGGAAGCAGCTGGGTGGCATTGCAGGCTTTGGTTTGGCGAATGGGAACGAGACTCTTTGAAACTGTTACTGACAAAAGAGCCTCTTTGAAAGGGCGTCCTTGCCTCCTACCTCTTCTTTGAAGAAATAAAGCACCCCTCTTGAAAAATCCGGCCTCCCTCGAAAATCGGGCGGCTCGCATTTACAGTTAGCGCTGGGTTTGGATGGCACACAAATTCAGGGGATAAAGTCATGAGACTGAATACAGGGTAGCAAGGTTTTTTTTAACAAACACCTTATGTTAATTGTAGGTTCCTCGGGAAGGCATTACAGTCTTAAAGGCATTCCCGACATCTCGTTCTGAGGTAACTGGGATGCTACAGCCCAGCTCAAGGTCTAATTGCTTCTTAGTACCAAGGTGGAGAGGGGGGGGGGGGAGAGGGTAGTCAGTCCACCACTAACAAGGACAATTGCCAGCTTTGAGTTGCATGTAGCCTATTCAGTTTAAAGCATAAGTGAATGCTACACTACACGCTCTCAGCACTTGTTAACATTTGTGAGATGTGATGGCAAGAGGTCCACAAAGATTACTAGGGAAAGATTGCCTGTAAATTCCCACCAATGGCATATACATATAAACTAAGTGCAGGAAATGTGTGCATTAGATATTTTTGTGACAATTACAATTTCCAGTTTTTGATTTGAAGCACATACGCATATTGCCATACATTTTGAAGACCCCATGTTTAAAGGGCTCATAATCAAATCAGTCACTTTCAATGCAGCATTTTGTGCAAAGGATAATTCTTTGTTTTTCAATCAGGGAAGGATTTATTAAAGGCATCTTATTGGTGAAGCTGATGTTAAACCTGCCTGACAAGAGTTTAGATGAGATCAAAGGTCAACTCCAGAGAGACACCACCTCAGTGACAACTCGCTGTCAATGGGGGCGAAGCGGAGACAATTAACCAATCAGATGTGTTTCCTGGTCCATCATTTTTTGGGGGCCTGGCCAACCCTCCCTGTCCTAAATCTACAGTCAAACAAATTACAGTCCGAGAGCTGTAGACTAACCAGTGTGAGTAACTTCTTATCATCCATACAGTTTTCAATCAAGCCAAATTGGCCTTAATCCAATTCCAAACCCAAGTCCTCCTATGCTTCGCCGCAACACTCACTTAACGTAGTGCAGCACTTCACAAATCTGTCCTGAGAGATCAATAACTCCCATTCTCTCTCAGGAATGACCTCAGCTTACATTTGCATATCCAATCATCCCCACATTGATTTCCGGCCCTCATTACAACCCCATTATAAGCAGTACTGTGCGGTCTAATCTATTGAAGTGCCTCAACTAAAGGCTACGCATGTTTGTGCTGAAGACACAATAGGGCTAAAAGCACCAATCCAGTCCCGTCTGCGAGGGGGCAAATAGCGGGCAGGAGGTCGTTTCCCTTGTCCCCAAGTTTAATCAGCCCATCAAAGAGGTTGGCACCCAGGTCCGATGGATGGTCCTCTTGTGCCGATGAGGTCAGCAGGCGGTAGGATAATCCTCTGGAAGTCCTCCGCATTGAGATGACTTAATGTTCAATCTGTGGGTGGGAAGGTCAAGTGGTGTTTGGGAGGCCGCCACCCAGGTCCGTGGGTACAGCGTCTCGCGGCGGGTAATGAGTCGAGGTGCCAGGCTTATCTGTCCTTCTTTACTGTACGGTCACGACTGCAGCCCCCAAGCAGACATATTTCAGCCTGTGCTTACCTGAGACTGACTATGCAGCGATCCCTCTTCTCATGTTAATTTGCTCAAGGGTTAAGGGGGTGGTAAGATGAACATTTCTCCAAGTGAAAAAAACGTTCATGGTTGTTCAAAGATTTCTGAGTTTGCAGCCTGTAAAATCCTTCTTGTTCATTACTTTGTTTACCACTTTTTTTGTACCAACTTTGTTTTCCGTTTAGCCATTTTGATTGGTAGGCAATGCTGTATAATAGTAACCCCATGCATAAGGTTTCATTTAGTTCCCATATTGAGTTGTAAGAGAGATAATAAGCACTGCAGATCCAGATAGCAGGCTTTTTACATACCCGACATGCAGGCATGAGAATTTCTCTGTGAGAGTTTGAAAATGTATTCGGATATATCAGAGGAGATAAAAAGACAGATGCAAACAGCACAGCTCCTGCAGTATAGACTTGTCACAAGACACCTACCGTGAACCCCATTAGTCACCTGGCCTCCGCATCCTCCTGGCTGACATACCAAGAACAGCATCAGAGGGTGACATCTCACTCAGGCAGATGAAGGCTGCCCCTGACATGACACTTACCCAGAGTCGTATTTAAAGACACCTTAGCCTTGAACTAGTGGGAAGCTCCATGATGATGTGATTACGGAACCGCACATAAAAATGACACACAGGGCCATTTAACGAAGGCTAATAAATAATAACCCTGTTATGCCAACACCGTAAACTACCGATTTCTTACTGAACACAATGTCAAACTCAGTGACCAAATGTCTATGCTGAAAGTCACCTTGGAGGGGTTAGGGTATTTATGTATGTCCCTATGCAGTGGAAAAATCTTTAGCGAGTCAATCCATTTCTCAAGTGGAAAAAAAAAAGTTATTGCCGTTCAGTGTTGCCAAGGTAACTGCAAAATCAACAGCTTGGCTCAGATCTGAAATATTGTTGAACAGCATGAAAGGTTTGCTCCGGCACCTTGCAGTCCAGAACAATATTTGAGCAAACCAAAAGGTTATCCCTGTTTGATGAACAGGGAGATCCAAGGTATGTTCTTTTCAAATAACTATACAGTGAACACCTTACACAATTTGTACTTGAGAACATCAGAAAATACTACACTTTAGTCAGGTGACGCTACAGTGCACCAATTAAATGGTTGATCCAATCAATGACACAACTGAAGAAAAGACTGAACTTACCATAGGAGGATGGGGCAGAGGAGCCCTGCTGGCACGCGACACTCTCCACACTCCCTCCAGGTAGTGCTGCGCATGCATAGGAATAGGAGTCACGGTTGCCAGGCCTGGAGACTTCGATCCCCCCATATAGGTGCTCTGGATCCCCCCCCAACCACGGACCCCCAATCTGGACCTTTCCCCAACCATTGGATCCTCGTACAGCCTTGGTGGGAGCTTGGCTCGCAGGTCCTCCATGGCCCAATCGGAGGCCTCATGCTGTGGGGGTAGGGACACCCCACTATGGGCAGCAGGGCGAGGGGGTAGGCCAGAAAAGGCTCCGTGTTGTGGATCGGGCATGTCTTGAATGAGGCCCAGGGCCTTGCGCAGTGCCAGGCGTCTCAGCTGGTGGAAGGCAGCACCACAGGCCTCGCAGCTCGTATCACTAGGAACATGTCGCCCCCTGTGAGGCCACTGGAGACCCTGGAGTTTGTCAAAGAGGAAGGCAGCGTAGCCTGAGTCCTGTGGAGAGGAGCAAGAGAGAGAAAAACACAGTTAGTGTACTGAGTCAGTGTGCACAGTCAGGGAAGCACAAGGCAAAGCGTTGGCTTTTATATATTGTTGTCTAAGTGAAAAGGAAGTCCAAATAGGTTTCTTTAATCAAGAATTATCTTAGATTTGGGGTGAGTTCAAGGGATAACACACACTGACTTTGGTGGCCCTAGCAAAGCAGCATTTACAGAAAAAAACGATATTCCAGTATTTTTCCACTATTATAAATATGCAGTCAGGAAGTAGTCATAAGGCAACACATTCACTGCTAAACCGAATGGCCGCAATGGCAGCTGAATATCCAGTATCATCAACAAATTAAACAATTCTGTAGAGGCCTTAAAGAGAACTGGTTTATAATACATAGGTCAAAAATAAAATCATGTAGGCCAAGTATTTACAGTATAAAATACCCCCTAGCTAAGATAAACATCTATCAGTGCAAAAGCTAGGCTGAGGAAATCGACATATATTTTGTCTTAAAGATTTGCCTTCCAATGGTTTCTTTTTGCTATGGATATTGTCTTCGGGGGTAAATAAAAATAGGTGCCAAAAAAGACCTTTACAGAAAACCTTACTAACCTTAACTATGCATAGCAACATGTTTCTGGATTATTTAAGCCTTCTAATTTAACACCATATATTCTTGCAATCCATGCAACTGGTCCTGAAGTAAGTGTCTTATTAGTAGACTAATACACTTAATGCTTAAAAATGAGTACAACATTTTCCAAACCACTGATGCCCAAAAAATTCAAACAAGAATAATCTTTCAAACACCTGTCGATGCAATATCAATTAAGAAACGCTCTCCAAAACTCTGAGCAAACATGAACGCACACGGAACTCACAACAGCTGCCGACACACAACGCCTCCCTCCCTGCAGCCTCGGGAAGTGAACATTGTATAAATGTTGATTTAAAGTTGCCAATAAACTCCGGTTGAGCCTGCCTGCTGCCCGCTGTCTTCCGTCTCGGCTGCGGAGGGAGAGGAAGCAGGGGTCGGAGACTGCGTCTGTGTTCATGTGTGTGTGGGAGTGCTGCCCCCACCCTCATCCCTTATCGCTGTCACGAGGTTTATGTTGAACCTGGAGAGAGTTTGGAGGTCAGGGGCTGGGAGAGCTCTTCTCAGAGCCGCCGCTCGATGATTGACTGCTTTTGTCTGGGGCAAAGGAGCCTGGGAATGGGCTGACAAGAGGGGGGGGGGGGGTGTTGACTGGCCTTACCAGATGCCCGCAATCTGTTCCAGGCTCCAGGGAGCTACGCGATCAATGACCTGTTAAGTGACTGACTTTGATAACTTCGGTACATGCTTAAGTTTTGGTTGCATGGCTCTTATCTTGAAAGCAAAAGCTGACCCAGTCTAGTTCCCACACTGTAGTCACGTGAGGTGAAGCCCAATGGTAAGAAACCAGCCACAGGTGTGGCAGAAATGGTACAGAAATGATATCTGGAGTCACATTCTGGTGCTATCAGTTATCGTGCGTCTACATGCTCGTGCAGTGAATGAACGTCGGAGCCTCAACTATGTCTGAACAGCTGCTGAGCTTGGAAAAGTCCTCCACAGATGTAAGCTCCCGGTGTGTCTCGAAGACCATCCGCTCCATTTTGGGGTCCTAAGACGGATCACAATACCAACGAAGGGGCCGTCTCTCCTTTGTAGAGTGATTTAAGGCCAGGCTGTTGGCTGGCCTTCGCTTCTATGGGCAGAATGTGTGCCTGGAGCCCTTCACACAGGGACAGAACGAGGTCATGAACTTTGTTTTGTTCCGAGGAGTCAATACCTCTCAAAGGGCCAAAGTCTCCAAGGCACGGTGTCTGCGTGTGTCTGCCCTTGCAAGCTCGCGGACAGAGGCACGGGTGACCAGGCACACTTTGGTGACAATCCAGAACAAGTGACTTCTGAGGGGACATTGCAATGGTTTACAACCCATTCCTGTCACTGGGTTAGGGCCCATTCACAGAAACAGACTGTAGGCCTGAAGCTATTGTTTAAGGGTCTGGGTCAAATAATCTGCTTGAAGGGATGCCACAGATGTGATTTTGTTTTGTTGTGTTGTAGTTTTGTACGATGGAAACTTTGACTGAACTTTAATTGAACATGATACATACCAAATATGTTATATGTTATGAACTTGGAAGCCCAAGTCATACAATTGTGTATATTTTGTATATTGTTTCAAGCATAATAGGCTATATAAAGCTATTGGACAGAACTAGATTTGCAAGACATGCTGCAACACTCAACAATAAATAATTGCGGTAGGTGCCATTGTTGAGGTTGTTTTCAATTGAAGACAGTCCTGTTTGATATAACTGTGACACAGCATGAGAACGTTTTTTATATAATCCTATGTAGTATAGAACATTATGAAAATGCAATGTAAATATGCTCCGATGTGAGCTATATTCACTGTGACATAAAGTCCATCTAATTGTCTTGTTTTCTTCTTAAGTAAGTCACCCTTTAAACATAACAGTAAGTATAAAGTTGCCTAATCAATAGAATTGGGAACAGTACTCGTTTTATAATGAGTGAAAACTTATGGCTACATTCCCATAAAAGTGTCTTGTAGGAATTTACGAACTTCAAAAACCTGTTAACGAAAGCTGTAAACAAAAATTTGTTTTCTTAACAACTTCATTCCCAAGCTTAACAATAGAGGAATAGAGCACAGACAATTGGTTCCGAGGGAGTTATTACAGAAAAACAAAAGCTCAGTTAACAGTTGAGACAGACATGCCATTCTTTGGAATTGGCCTCAGTCTCGGGTACGCTGTAAAGGTTGTGCATATACAGATGGACTTTGTATGACCCCTGACTCTGGTACCTATCGACCTCGGCCAACCTACACTTTGGAAGACCTAGGGCTGTTGTGTTACACATATGCGGGTCAGATAACTTATCAAAGCAAAACAAGAATTGCAGGATTCTCAAAGAGTTGGAGCATGAAATGTGAGAGCACAATCCAAAGTAAACTGATTACCCTTAGAAATTCAACAACAAACTCACGCAACAATTGCACACGAGTCAGGACTAAAGTGGCCTGACAGCATAACGACAGCAGGCCAGTATCAAACAAGTGTTTACAGTATTGATGGGCTACTAATGATGCAACAAACTCAGACAGTAACCAAACTTAAATAAGTAATTAAAAACGTGTTAGGCTATCTAATGAAATGCTAGTTCAATTTTACCTTGATATAGAGCCTTTTGATGTTGCTTTGCTGTTACACACCAAACGTACCGGTATTTCCAAAAAAAATCTATAATGTAATCCCAGCCCACGAGAGAATAGCAAAGATGCCTCGCTGCTCGACTGAAAGAAGTAACTGAACCACAGATGCGAACGCAGAAGTTCACTCTCTTCTCCAGTGATGTAAATCACACAGCGTCTTGTATTGATATTGACAGTTGGTGGGCGTTGCCCACAGCGGGCCCGGCAGACGTACACAATGAATCGCCCTAACCCACGAATTATATCCTCGGTTTTATTCGCAATCTTATTTGAAAATGTGTTATTTCAAGTTGTACCTCGCGCACGTTCTTTTATGAAGTCCTGCACGTGCTAAACTCCACGCAAATATGTATTTCCTTCTAAAAATGAGCGTGTAGTTCATTAATCTATCCTTACAAGATACTGTTCACATGATGGCTGGAAGCAAAGTGATATCATAATGCCGTTGGTGCAAACAACACAGTGCAAAACACAGTGGGCCTACTGAATCGCGCCAGGTTACAGATAAAGTTAGCCGAACCAAATTTCTCTTCAGTATTGGCATGCATTGCTTCTCCATTATGCAGAACATCCTCCATGTATGCATTAAACATGGTGTCACAAGAGTCATCATCTCTGTGTCCCAGCAGCCTATGTCTCCCTATGCTCTCAGAAGGTACAGGACTGCAGACAGGTGTCAGCAGGGCGGGTTGCCAGATTCTCAAAGCAGCACTGTGGTCATTAACATGAAAGGAGCAGTCACAGTTCAAAATTCCGCTAGACAGGCGATTGTACAATGAGGTGACGACGAGCGTCATCCTGTGTAGGACCTTTCGCAATGGGACAGGTGGCGGAGTCTCATTATAGCTCCATATCAATAAGCTCCCTTTAGAAATTAGAGAATGAGGGTGACGGGTGAGATGGTTGTAAGTTGATGGGTAGGGGTATATTCTGGGGCCTTTGCCTTGAGCTGGTTCTAGATTCAAATAGGTGCTTCTTAATCTTACTTCATGTCATAGATGACATAGTGTAGTGGACCCTTAGCTTCTGTTGGTTTAGTGATGTTATAGCCCCAACGAGAAATAGGGTGGTTGTCAGTTGTCATACTTAAATATGGTATTTAGTTGTTTTCTATGAGTAACAATACCAAAGACATAACTGCATTTCCTACAGACCCTCAGTAATTTCTCCATTCCCTGGACCCCTTTCCTGTTCAAAATGCAGAACATCTTTGTGCATATTCATGGCCAGCTCCTAATTAAAAAATCCTGAGAAGAGCTCTTGGGAAGCCTTCCACATGCTCAGTGGGAGCATAGCGAATTCAGAAATATCAGTTGTTGTGTTGTGTTGCAGGCCAAGGGGGTTCTCAGTGCCTGTTGTTATTATCAGCGCTACAGGTCTACCCCTGAGGGCATCTCAGCAACAGAAGTGAATGCACAAGACAAAACACACCCGGAGTCCACCCAGCATATTTCACATCAGATTTGGGGAGGAAAGGAGGAGGTGTGGTTTAGGGGGAGTGAGGGGGTGGGTAGGACCTACTAAAAGGTATTTTCTGGTCTGCAGTACTGTCGGTTGCAGCAAATACATGTCTAAACACGAATAATATACGCTGATTTCCTCATGGTGATCCTTTCCTTGGTTTAACAATAACCCGATGCCAACGGTGTTGGCAGCATCTGTAACTATGAGCTGCACAACTTGTGCTGTCCTAAGGAAAGCATGTGCGCTCAGTCAGAGCTTAACACAGCCGTCTGAAACCCCCAGAGGAAGGAGGTGCTCCAGATGGGGAGAGCTGAGACTCGACTCCTTAAACAGACAGCACGCTGTGGGAGAGAGATCGCAGACGAACTGCACCACTGGTGACTCAGCGTGCGGACTCAACTTTCCCTTGACTTCCCGTGGTCTTCGTCTTTCGTTCTATTTACGGTACACATTTTTGTTGTTATGACCAAATGAGTGCGAGGTTAGGGCTCAGCCTAAGGCAAAACAGAAAAACGAACGGTTCTTTATTTTTGTTTGTTTTTGGTCAACAGTCACTAAGACCCTTGGAGGCAGAATGGATGGCTCATGGCGAAGGACACAAAAGACTGATTCGGTTACCTCCTCCTTTAGTAAAACACACAGGAAACAGGAAATATCCACTTATTCCACTTTTCTACTAATGCAGTCGACAGACGTTGAGGTCTGTGTTCTTAACTGATGGCTTCAAGAACATTCGGACCCAGGGATGTTGTGTTAAGGCCTATCTGGGTCCAGTTACATGGTAAATACATCTGATTAGGCTGTCATAATCTTCTGTACAGCTCGCATGAAGAATAGAGCGGTCAGTACATGAGCAATCCAATTGGCAAAATATGTTGTACTGTAGCTGCCACAACCATCAGCGTTAACCAGAACAGTATGAATCTGCTCTGTAAATAGCAGAACTAGATAATATATGAAGAGGTAGGGTTTGTGAAAGTAGAGCAGCTGTAAACTGCCCGGGTACACCTGAAAACCTGACTTGGATGTGACCTAGGCGCCTTTTGAGTCACTGTCTGGCACTGCCTCATATTGACTTGGTTAGACCACCACTCTCCATGTCTATTCTGAGAATCCTCTTGTCATCGGACCTCCACGAAGGTGTTGTCGGTTACACCTCACCAAGGCTTACCTCATGCCTCCAAGCCCAGCATGGAGGCTCGATGTGTGGGCGGTCTACACACAGACACTCCCAGGGGGGCGTCCGGCCCACTCGCTGTCTATCTGTAAAACCTGCCAGGGTGGAGGAAAGCCTCTGATGTCATCGCCAGGCTAGGCAACACATCTGAGAAAGTCTAGAGAATATACTGTTCAGACAATACACAAGCGCTGCCTCTCTTACACACACACACACACACACACACACACACACACACACACACATGCACACACACAGACATACAAACAATCCCTCCGGCTCTGCTTAGAAGTGTGAAGAGACTCAGTCAGATCAGCGCTCGGGTTGGCGCGGTCTTCACGTGAATTCAATTGTTACAGCAGTGTGAATGTGCAGGCAGTGTAATTCGGGCTCTACATTTGAAAGAGGGGCCGCTTCATTCCACGAAGGAGTGCGCGCAGTCGGAATTGTTATCCGTACATTTCATGAAATGCGAAGCCACCAAACGCGTACCAGGAGCGGCGCCTGCAACAAGGCGGAGTGAGGAGTCACGTTCTCTCGCCTTATCTTACACAAACTTCTGTGTTCTCGGTTAGCCTGCTGAATAATGACCCAGTCGTTACACCGCAGGTCACTCAAAACCAAGCAGGACCAAGGAAAGCAGAGGATGATGAAGATAATTATAGAGAGGTAATTCGCTACAGGAAGAGGAGGGAGAAATATAATGGCATAACCTAATAGTGCGATTACACTTCATTACCATCACACCATGCCCCCCCCCCCAACCCCATTAGAACAAGTTATGGGACATAGCAATGAGATGCAGCAATTACGGGAGCAACGTGTTCATATTGCCCTGTGTTTATGACTGCCCCCCCCCCCCTCCATAACAACAGATGTAATCAACCTCTGAACTCAATTGTGACTTAACGTCAACGCCACTTTCAACACAACATGGTTTGATTGTCGGATGCTGCACTGAAGCCCTGAAGAGAATTGGTAACGACAGGTGCTATTGTTTGGATTTGGCAACGTTTCGAATAGATCCACCTCTTTCTTATTTCAGCAACCTTTGCAGGCGCTGCGTTCAACCTTCAATTGATTGATTGGAGCGTATTCGAGGCACTAATTAAGGGTTCCTCATCTACGTTTCCCCTTTGCACCTAAGACTGCAGGTATATTAGTATGGCTACTCTCCAATCATTTTTGAAAGCTAATGATAGTGACAGGCGAATCTTAATCTCCTTGACGTGAGATCAACAGTACTGGCATCAATACATATTCAGTATGGTCATTCTCATTTTGCCCTTCTGCGTGGCTTTGCTGTCTCAATGACAGACAGCTGGGTCATTCTCATGCAGTTCCCCTCCACTGGGAGTGAGGAGTGGGTAAACATGGATGTCTCGTGTCCCAATTAACACATTAGGCATGGCTGACAAGGATTTTCAGACATAGAATAGGTGTAGCACCGTGAACTTCCTAGTTAACTCACATACAACATGTCATTTGTCGACAAAAAAGTCAAACTGAACCTAATAATTCAACATGTGGCTTCCCTAGCCTAACCCTTCCATGCTGCGTTAAAATCAGTGGGATTTTCATTAGGATTATTTGCGCTAGGAGCATTCTGTGAATTCACCATCCAATGCGATTATGGATTGTCTGTGTATTCAGAAATGACATGCTGATAAACTGAAAATCTAGACCAAAATCCTTTGATGCCCTGAAAAAAATGGAAAGGTGCTAATCCATGTAATGATCACAATGGAGGGATTTATGGTCGCTGGGTTCTAAGTCTGCCAAACAGTGAGCCTGTCAAACAGTAGTCCTTCAGCCATTGTGTCTGGCACAGTGAGTGCCATAATGACCATGTGGCCTTGCAGGCCACATGGTCATTCGAATGAGACGAGTGGCAAAGGGAAAGCTTTTAGCAGACAAAGGATAGAGTTATTCCATCTCCCATAGAAAGAGTGTTGCCCCGTACAAGAGGCATCAGGGGGGGGGGGAGGAAAAGAGACTAATTGAGCCCCGATGAATTTGAGCGACGAAAAAACAGAGAAGAAGTACGGTTTCACGCCCCGTTTTCAACCTGACTGGTCAGGAGAGAACAGCTGTGATTAATGTGATAATTATCACTCGAGGAAGCTGCGACGCCTGTTCACTGCACCGCTTTAACAATATCAAATACAGTTCAAAGAATAATTTGCATTGAAAAAATATGCTTATTAAGGAAGGAAATTAGCCAGGTGATTAATGCAATAGTCTTATGAAAGGAGTCAACTGAAACATTCAATTTTCCTGGCTGAACAAAAAGATTTTTCTGCCAAGCAGATGGGAAGGCTACTGTTCTTTCTCCACCATGTTTGTCAGAGTTTATACAATGCCCAAGGGAGCAATTACAATGTAGGTTACTACTTCATTCAAGAGCAAAGATAGTCTTCTCTGGGGGAGAAGTATATTAGGGCTGTCAATGAGGCACAGGCTAAAACAGAAATAGAAAAAAAAGTACTTATAATGCAGTAAAGTGTGAAAGAAGTTTCTCAGAGCTAAAGATGTTTATGCAGATATGTTGATGTAGCTGCATATATATCCCTCGGTCTGTTTGTCCTTAGCCCTGCACAGTGGGGAACTCTGAAGTCATGCATGGCTAACTTTACTACACTTACAAATGCATCTGACAAACAGCTCTATTTTATACACTCCAAAGCATGTTGTTTTTGGGGGGATTCGCAATATTGTTCCTTTCCTGGTGCCTTGTTGTGCAAATGCCCTACATTGTTCCGGAGTCCTGCAGATGGCCAGACACGCTCTGGGAATAGACCTGAGCAAATATGTGAGGAAGAAGGTTGTTTTCCATTATTGGCATTCTGCCTTTGGATGGGTCATGTCTCGTCCCTCTTTGGGATGCGGAGACATGCTCTGAATAATTGCTGAGGGGCAAAAAGGTCAAAAGATAACCGGGTCATGTCCCCCTTTTTCCCACTGCTGACTCGTCCTTGACAGGGTGACTGATGACGGTGAGAGAGAAGCTACAGGAAAGAGGAGTCTTCCTTTCTACTGACCCCCTCAAAGGACTTAGCGTAGCTTGGGCATGTTGGTTCTGTTGCAAGGTGGAGCAAAGACTAGACTGTAACTTCCCAAGTCCAGCAAGGAAGTCAACTCATGACAAGTAGAATAGTTGGAAACAAACTTTAGTACAGCCACACCCAAATGTTTTCAATATATTACCTAGTAATACTAATACAAATAATGGATGGGACTATGGTTTCTCACTCACTCTCACTTTCCCTCTGTCTAGTTCAACCCTGGATTGCAGCCTACAGCTTGATTGCGCAGGCTTTCAGCGCTCTCCTTCTCCTCGCTGTTTTAAGACTTGTGTCATCTTTGACAACTCCTGGTTACATTGTAGAGGACATGCCATGTGTGGCATGATGATGAAAAGCTAATCATATCCACTCTGCTCTTTTAGAAGAGTCTCTGCTTGAGGTTAGTTCCTCCGTTTGGTATTTCATCTTCCTGTCATTAAGTGTCAAGACCCAGGAAAGCATCATGTCTTTATAGTCCATGAATCCATTTCCAACTCATCCAGGTAATACCTTTAACATGATGCACTGTTGTTTTCATTGAATTCGACAGGCTACTCTCCCCTCGGTAATCCAAATCGCTCAGCCCACCACATGTTTAGTTCTGTTAACTGCCGCACATGACCAAGTGCATTATGGGTGTCGCGAGGAACATCAAGCACACGAGAGGCCAATAACAGAAGAGGAGCCTGTGAGGAAACCATATCTGCTTCACCATGAACGCCTCGCTCAGGCAGACAGCCACCAACGCAAACAACATCAAACACCATTGGCTTCAAACACGCCACACACACACACACACACACACGTACACACCGGCTAATGCCTCATTGGTATTCCGTAGTGGTTCTTCCTCGGGCGAAGCCACAGCGGCGTATTTGCGAGTGGCGCATTGTTGTCATTTTTCCAGCCGGTTTGTGTTTCAGCTGATAATTAGCAGCGTTTGTAATGAACTCGTCATGCATTATTCTCCCTCTGTCTTTCAAATTGAAAACAATAGCTCGGGTTAATGTAAACACACTGCTCTGGCTGCCACTGCCTGCCTGCTCTATAACCTCTCATTCAAACTGCCATACAACTTACTGCCTTGTTTTGTTTCCAAATAATATGCCACCGTGCCAGGCTTTTTCAATCCACGTCTGAGGGCGTACGTGTGTGTTGCACTGTGCGCAACCAGGTGTTAAATCACTTGTTGCCCCTCCTGGACAGAATCAAACAAACAAAGAGGGATGAAAAGAGTTATACAATAACACGACTTTGTGGGAAAAGAACATCCATCAAGGTTATCAAGCAATAGCCTCGTGGAAAGATCTAGCAAACCCCAGCTGACAGGGCCTTCCCCTCCTCACTGAGCTATCAAAACAAATACTGACCATGGTGGGTCTGGCATGGTCAATGAGGCAAGTTATGTTCCATACAAACTCCCTTGGCTGTTTTTAGTGGACCTGCAAAAATGTGTCAAAAGCAGGGGCGAGGTATTCCACATTGAACGGGTGAAACTATCCCTGTCAGGTGTTCGCAGTAGGACCGTGGGCCATTTAGTTGGAACTTGTTTTCACTGCCAGAAAGGTCAAAGCAGCACACGCCGGACCTCAAGCCAACACACATCAAACACTTTCCTATCCACCCCTTTTTTCGCCCCTCCGGTTTCCTGTTTTGACAGGAAGTGGGTCATGATAGCGCCTAATCAAAACACACAAGAGCAAGTGCCAGGACTGAAGTAAAAATGTGCCTCTGGTGTCAAATATTTGGATATACTCAATAACAATGTATGTTTACTGCCTATACCAGTCCTTTACATTTACATTTAGTCATTTAGCAGACGCTCTTATCCAGAGCGACTTACAGTAAGTACAGGGACATTCCCCCGAGGCAAGTAGGGTGAAGTGCCTTGCCCAAGGACACAACATCAGTTGGCATGACCGGGAATCGAACTGGCAACCTTCGGATTACTAGCCCGATTCCCTAACCGCTCAGCCACCTGACTCTCCACATAGGGATCTTCCAGAATGTATGGACAAAAGCACTTGTTCTGAGTGTTGAGTGCCTTGTTGAGTGATGTTTTTATATAAATCAAGATGGAATTTAGCTGACGACCACCACATGACCCTTCTCCAGTTTGAACAAAAGTAGTTGAAAGACCAACAAACAGTTCTGTGAGAGCCCAGTTTTTGTTACTCTTGCTTATGGCTCTCAAGGATAACTTGAATAAAGTATCTTTGACTATCTCTTACGGTATACAACACCTTCATGAGCAATGCCATACCTGCAATCTGATATCCCTAGTTTTAACTGTTGCATTAGACAACAGGTTGGGTCTATCAGTGATCATTGGTCACAAGAAGAAAGTAAAGGGCCCACACCAAATCAGAGACGAATAATGTGAACCAGATAAGGGCAGGGGAGGGGGAGTTTCACTAATTTGGGTTTTATCATAGTCAATGGCCTCAGGATTTCCCGGAAACTTTGACTACCTGCATTTGACTGACTCCATCATTGAAGTTCTCTGGGGTTTAAGTCCTGCTGTAAATCACAACACTGAACTTAATGAAACAATCAAGGCCAGAATAGCATGCAGAGTCAAGGATGGTCAATTTGGAAATACACCCAGATGTGTCCTAAAGTGACCTCCTCTTGTTTGGTCCAGCTTGTTGTCAAGTAGATCCTTCCTGTTTAGAGTTGGAAAGGGAGACTAAGGAAGGTTCTCACAGAACTAATGTGAGACACAGGTGCTGGTGATTAGACATATACAAATTCATAAGTGGTGTGCTTTGTTTTGTTTCTGCATTGCTCCCACTGCTACATGAAATGACATACAGCAGGCCTAAATGCGTACCGCATTATTAAGAATATGTTTTCCTGCCACACACCCTGCGGTTCATACACACCCTTCGGCTCTCACACACAGATGGGTCTCACACACACCCTTCCTCTGTTGACACCTTGCAGTCTTTACAGATATCCGATCAATTACTCTCAGCTACAAAGTAACCACGACTTTAATGAAACCCCTTGAACTGGCTCTCAATAAAATTCCACCAGACGTGGAACTTCAGAGAATTTGTTTAATAAATCCAAACTTTGCGTGCAAAAAAATCTGTTATCTCCCCAAAACAGCCTCCGCCGTTTCAACCTCAAAATGCCAACCGTCTAATCGCTGAGGCATCACTGATGACATCCAAATCTGAGACGAGGGACTGCCAAACGGCAGAGAGCCTGTGGCACAGGAGAGATAAGAAGCTGAAAGAGGGATGGGAATAACAGGGGTTAAGCGACAATGAGAATGTACAGCAAGCAAAGGCCAGTGGCAAAGCGAGAGAGTATTAGTACAGCAGATACCGAGACCTGAAGCAGGCGGCATATGAGAAGTGGGGAAGTGTTTGTCACTGTGTGCCATTAAAGCAGAGGTTGTAAGGTTAGCTTAAGTACCACACACCCCGAGGGAGTAGAGAGGCCTTTTTATACAGAGTGTCCCATAAACTGAGTACTAACTGCACCCTAATTGAAGACGTTATGGTTGTGTGTGTATGTGTGCCACCAAGTGTGTGGAGTAAATGTATTGTGTGCGTTCTTAGGGAATCCTGCCAGAGATCTGGCAAGTTAAAACTGGTCAGTGTCCAGGTTAAGGTGTAATTGCAGCATCACTGTTATAAATAAAAACCCCAGGGGCCTTTAGCAGACGGTAAGTGATACTGTGAGACATTTAAGCACTCCAGTAGTGGCTGTAGGGAAGAAAATAGAGGGACTGGGAATCGATAACAGCACAAAGTGCTCACTGTACACATATGGGAAACTTTCAGGGACCAGGGTAGTGTTTGTGAAGATGCACAAAAAGTTGAACTGTGTCTGAATTCTACTGAACTCAAATAATGGGTTGGATCTCCTCTAATGCGAGCGACCTTGTAGGTATACGTGTTGTGACCTTGGAGGCTCACTCCCATGACACACACATTCACACACCTATACACACACAGGAGGGACAATCATGGATCTCAAACACCACAGCATGCACGCTTCAGCACCGCTGACCTCATTTTACCTCTGTTCAGCCTGTGCACACACACATTTAGTTCACTGTCCTTATCAGACACAGATAGGGGCTGAGGTCGATCGATGGTCTATTTTTGAGACAGGATGGAATGGAGTTGGGGAGATGGAAAAGAGGAGAGGACAGGAGGACAGGAGGGGGGGGGGGGGGGGGACGTTTTGGGTCACGGTGACAGTCCGGGAATTAAGACGGCCGAAAACGGCTGCATTGATCTGCCTCATGGCTCACTTGGCCTGTCGGTCACTCAAAGCTCAACGACCCCCCCCCCCTCCCACAACCCCCTCCCCTGCCATGTTCTCCACCATGCAGAGACGTATCCGTTCAGTCTCACCTTCTCTCTCCGCCCTCCTCATCTCTCCCCTTCCCTCCCCAACCCCTCCTTAACTCGACCCCCACCCCCACCCCCCTCGACGCAATCCAGACTTTTGCCATCTCGCGAGCAGTGTCTCTCAGACACCCTAACCACACCAACCCCCTACCTCCCCCACCTCCTAGCCCTCCAGGCCCCAGGTTGATGACAAGTTCTGATGGTAGCAATTACAGACCTATGTGTTACAGACCCCCCTCACCCCCTCTCCCGGCTTCGTCTTGCCTCCCCCCTCCCCCCTCCCCCCTCCCCCCTCCCCCCTCCCCCCCTTAACCCATGAATGCTTCTCATCCTTTATCCATTGTTCTTCAGCTTTCTCTCTCTCCAAATTACAGCCCTCCCCTCAACACTCGGATCTCAACACATCTCTACGAACAATCCCTACTTTCTCATACACAATCATCCCTTTTGTATTACCTGCATCCTATCACACAGACACATACTTGCACAATATCACATACACACACACACACATCTCTCTATCTCCGGCGCAGAGCAGCTTAAGCTTCCCACTCTCTCTCCAAAGGCCCCTCTCTCAGACAGCTGTGTGTGTGCCAACCCATTCACATGTGAGAGAGAGAGACAGAGAGAGAGAGAGAGAGAGAGAGAGAGAGAGAGAGAGAGAGAGAGAGAGAGAGAGAGAGAGAGAGAGAGAGAGAGAGAGAGAGAGAGAGAGATATGCAAACACAAGGGTATACAGTATAATCAAAAGCATGACAGTATAAGTCTTCCTGTAATTTCCACATTGCAAAGTTCCGACCAATGTCTGTTCATGCCTTGAATTACTGAGTGCTGTATGTGTTCTGTGGGCACTCACACATCCCAAAAGTGAGCTTGTACAGCACATAACTGCACGCTGGGTTTAGCCAATGCCTGACAGCATGCAGCACAGAACAGTTGTATCATTTAAGTTTCTTTTGGGAGCTACAGAATCCATTATCCCTATGTAGCAGCAGACCCACACTATACAATACAGAACCATGGAGTCAGTTGGCTGAGCGGTGAGGGAGTCGGGCTGGTAATCCGAAGGTTGCCAGTTCGATTCCCGGTCATGCCAACTGACGTTGTGTCCTTGGGCAAGGCACTTCACCCTACTTGCCTCGGGGGAATGTCCCTGTACTTACTGTAAGTCGCTCTGGATAAGAGCGTCTGCTAAATGACTAAATGTAAAATGTGAGTCAACTTTCCAGTTTGGAAAATCGGCATCGGATTGTATATGTAAATCAATCAAACAGAAGCATTCCCTAAGAGCCCGTTTCAGAGCGCTGTTTCTAAAGGAACCGATGAACAATAAAGAAATGAGTCATTCAGAGAGGCTCATCCATCACACATTTTTCTCATTGTTGATGGCGGGATTACTAGAGGAACAGGAGGAAAGAACCACTTATCCACTCAATACTGTAGGCTACGCCATACAAACACGGAAGAACGAGACGGCCAATCGTAACAATTAGAGGAATCGGTTGTGACAGGCTACAGACCAGCATGAAGAAGAGCCTCATGCAGTACATATAGTACATACATGGTTCTGGGAGAAAGTATAGCAGATTGAAACCGACAAAACTCTCTTTTTATGTACCTTTTGTGCCTCGTTTCTGACACCATCGAGGCCTAGCCAGCAACGGCTGCAAAAACACAACAGCGTTCCATGCAACCCCTCCAAATGATTGTCTGCTTCAGGCGGAAAATTAGAACCTTCTTGTTATTTTTGGCTGCAACTATCGCCGGACACCTACCACTCATATACACGCACAAATACACCCTTCAGAAACACTCTGGCCAGCACATCTGCCAATCATCCACCATAATCGGCGTGAACCTAACGCCCTCGCAGGGGCGCGCCGTCCACCCGCCTCTACCTCGACCGTGTCGCCTCACACGCACGGAAATTCCAGCAGAGGCCGGCCGCGCTCGTCTGTCATCACCGTAACTATGGTGACGGCACCAGAGGAGCTGGAGAGGCCAGCGTGATGGGTTGATTGATTTCTGATGGACGCAGCCCCCCCCCCCCCACACACACACACACACACAGCCCCCCCACCCCCGGACCAGTTGTTGTCAGTTCTGGATTAGTGTGCGGAGGGATGTCAGAAAAAAACATACTGTGGTGGAATCGTGGAACAGCGGTATTCTTGCCTTTTTGGCTATTGTATAAAATAGTGTTAGAAATTATTTGTATTTGTTCAATCTGAATTATATGTCAATTAAATATGAGCTTTAAAAATGGCTGAGATTGCATAAAATACATGAACTGGAATAAAATCCAGTCTATCCATACATCCAAAATACTACTTGGAGTCTTGTTGTGAGATACTGACTTAATTTGAAAAAAAGCTAATCATATTATCAAATTGTCACCCACAATACCCAGGAGTCCATGCAATCTGTCATTGGTCAAAGCACTGGCTAAATGAACCAGCTATAGAGATTAAAGGGGACTTTATGGGATAGTTAATTCACTTGCTCCACCATGAGTTGTGGATGACTCACTGATCTGAACCAATCAAACCATTCTTGCTCCGGGGCTAATGCATTTTGATAGGCTCTTAATAGGCGAGTCACCGATCGCACATGGCGGGTCAACCAATTAAGCGCTTCACAGGACTGTTGCTCAAGCGTCACCACAGAGAACTCTGCACGCCTCACAGAAGGCTTGACAGTAATGATTGTTCTGTAATCGATGCTCCGCCCATTCCTAAGCCCTCAGTGTGAACGGGCTGACACCTATTTTCAACTACGTTTTGGGACCAATCTCACTTGGGACAGCATTTCACCTCATCAACAGGAATTGCCCTTTAAGTTGCTTCTAAGTGGTGTTTTAGATCATGGAGGGTTCGTCATATTTTGCTGAATTGACTGGAATCGGAAAAAAGGGAATTCAACCATAGTCTCAGCCAGGGCTTTCCCTTGGGGATAGCCAGGGAGGGTCCACCTAGCACAGGCCAGAATCACTTACGATGCCCCGACCTTATGTACAGGCTGTGGGTCACTGCGTCCTTCAGCCTCCTTCTGTCCCTGGAGGATGGGGGGAGAACACAAAAACGGCGCAGCCAGCATTCACTCGGCTGGCGCTGACAGCCAGAGGTCCCCTGCGGGTGAGGAGAAAAGAGGGAGGCTTGGAAGAGAAGAGCCGCGGTGAGGAGTGAGAAGAGAAGGTCCTTGGCGAAGGTGTCTGACCAAGCAAAGCCTATCCCCCCACGGAAGAGCCCACTCGGACCCCCTCGCCTCACTCTCTCTTCGCTCTCTTTCTTCCTCTGTCGTTCTTTGTCTTTCTCTCTCTCTCTCTCTCTCTCTCTCTCTCTCTCTCTCTCTCTCTCTCTCTCTCTCTCTCTCTCTCTCTCTCTCTCTCTCTCTCTCTCTCTCTCTCTCTCGTCTCTCTCGCGCGCTCTCTCTCTCTCTCTCTCACTTACTCGCTCTCTCATTTATTCGTTCTCTCTCTCTTTGTCTCACACACACACACACACACACACACACAGAAAACAGAGATCCCTCATAAACCCCTGTGTCACTTTTCAGTGCTGCAATGCTGAGGCAGCAAGCGCGATATTTTTGCATTCTCGTCTCAGGGCGTTGCAGCATGCAGATCCCAGGGAACCGGCGACATGACACAAAGATGCCCCTGGAAGTGAAGCTTGACTCGATGAGCTCCATCCACATTCACACCAGCCTGACAGGAACCTGTTAGGAAGTGTCAAATGTGATGGATAGGCCAGAGGGTAAGGAAAATCTTGTGAAAGTGCATTCCAAAATACCCTCAACCAAAGACGCTTCACACTCCTCGTGGAGCTTGTGTTACGTGTCAAGTGTGTAAAAATATAAAGAAAAAGACTAGAGGGTAATAACATCTTGAAAAGAAGCAAACAGCTTCACCTCCGCAAAACTAGGTTCACATACTTATATTGGACGAGAGCCCATATGATAAGTACAGCAAGGTACACAGAGATAAGAGGGTCATTTGAAGTAAAGAAAACTAAAAGCCTTAGTGGAGGTTATTGTCTTTCAGCAAACTAGAACAAAGCCAAACAGAGATAAGGATGTGTTATGTGTCAACTTCACAAGCGAGATAACGGGTCATAATAAGCTTCAGCCTGCTTCAGGTAGCTGTTGGCTATTGCAGAGGCTTGTGTGCTGTTCACAACTGAAATGTGCAGCTGCTGTTCCCATCTGAGATTTGCAGGTCCCTGGAAGGATTGATGAAAGCAATTTTGCGCAAGGTTACGCATCTTATGGGCGCAGAAGAGAGAGTGAGGCTTACCCCCGGGATGCTTTACAAGGCAAATGAAGATGATGTCAGGGAACAACCGTGTTCGCTTGAGGTGAACTCATCTGGGCGTTTTCCCCTGCGAAGGCTGAGGACACTAAGTGCATATCTGAAAAGATGCTTCTGGATGAGCAAGGAGGGGTGGACAAAGACAGGACCAGCAGTCAGGCAAAGAATACAAAATATATATTTTCGCCTTCTACCTCTGGGGCATGTTAAGGAATATCCCTTAAGCAAGTGTTTTCCTTTTGGCCACAAAACAGAATGGTGGCTAAATCTCTCAAACCTCCTTAGGCATTTTAAGGCATTCATAATACTGTTACTGGGGTATTAATGCACTTTGTGGACAAAAGCTTAGTCCACTTGGTGTCATGGTTAAAGACTGTTAAATTATCCCTGTTCCACATTTTAGACACTACTATAAATAAATATATTCTGTGCCAATGAATTGGTTCAGAATCCTTGTTTATACACACACACACACACGAACAGACACAAATACACATTCTGTGCCCTAACCTCCTCCAGGCGTAGTCTCCACATCAGCAGCTACAGTCCACATCAGCAGAGTATGTGTGTGAGAGAGAGACACAGAGAGAGAGAGAGAGAGAGAGGAGAGAAGAGAGAGAGAGAGAGAGAGAGAGAGAGAGAGAGAGAGGAGAGAGAGAGAGAGAGACAGAGAGAGAGAGAGAGAGAGAGAGAGAGAGAGAGAGAGAGAGAGAAGGAGAGAGAGAGAGAGAGAGAGAGAGAGAGAGAGAGAGAGAGAGAAAGCGAGAGAGAGTGAGTGAGTGAGTGAGTGAGTGAGTGAGTGAGCAGGAGAGAGAGACTGTTCTAGGCAAGAGATAGATTCTTGTGATAGATTCTTGTGTCTATACTGCCCCCTGACAATCAGATTATCGCTGTGTGGTTTATTGTGGGCAAGCCTGCCATAAAAAAACACTGATTAGACTCAGTGTGTACTGTGTGTTCGTGTGTGTGTGCGTGTGTGTGGTGGGTGTGTGTGTGTGTGTGGTTCTACCGCCTCTGCCTCCTCTGATTTATGGAGTCTGTAGTTACTACACACTGCTGAGAGATGGACAAGCAACAGAGGAGCAAAGGCAAAGCATGCCAAAGGTGCACATCAGTGCTGTGTGTGTTCTAATGTTTTAAGTCATATGTGGTTTCTATGTGGAAGTGTCAGTGATCTTTTACTTAATCAAGCACAAATCAGTCTTTTTTTGACTGATTCAATTCTCGTGGATAATGTGTAAGAAGCCTAGTAGGGTGGGTAAAGTAATGCCTATGCCCTGGAAAATCGTCCCAAAGTTATGTAATTATATGATCCTTTTCTTTCTCTCATTTCATGCTCCTAAATCAACTTTGGATAGTATGATGAATCTTTGTTTACAGTGCCTAATGAGTCAATATGCTTTTGAATCTACACCCTTTGGGCTGTGGGTTTTTTAAAGAAAGAGATTTAGTCACTGAAAGATTCACTCTGACTTCCAGGGACAGAAGATGCCTATTAGACTACCAGAGAGTGACTTTGTCTTATAAGTCACATCCCTCCACTTCTCCCCGGTACTATCGGCAGCCATTTTGAAGGCAATGCCTTCTGACAGGTCTTGGGTTTTTGACCGCGCCTGTGCTAGCGTGAAGGCTTACTTCGCTAAGGGATAGTGAGCGCAATCGAGTCGCTCGCTCGACTCACGCTGCAGTCGACTGAGCCGGGCCTCTACTTTCTCCCCCCCAGGGGAGACGCCAGCCACTCAGCTGCTCTCTCGGTGGGGGTCCTCGGGTGAACTGGGACGAGCAGAGCATTGGGCATCCCTACTGAACGCCTGACCAGAAATGAACCACTGAGTGCAGTTACATGGTCAGATAATATGTACATCCACAATTAACAACCATGAACAACCATTAATTCTTCGGGGAATGATTGATGGGGTGGGATATTGTTTAGAGAATGGAAATAATCACGTTAATGCTATATTCAGGCTACAATTCACACCTGTTTACGACCCCATGGCATCCATCAGATATCTTGACAACCGGTTCTGAGTATCTCTAAGACGGCTACCAATTATCATAGGGTAAAATACTGGTTCAACTCAGAGTGAGTCACACATCACTGAGATGACAGCCAAACTGCCTATGAGTTAAATGAGGTAAAAACGGGGGTGACAGCACCTCTGGTGGGAAAATGTGATACCACAGAGAGACAGAGAGAGAGAGAGAGAGAGAGAGAGAGAGAGAGAGAGAGAGAGAGAGAGAGAGAGGTGAGATAGTGAAGAAATCCCTGAAAAATGACACGTTCAAATACATTTTTGTTTTGTCTCCGTATGCATGCACAGGATTTGGCGAAAAGTCCTTTGCAATTCACTCACAGTTTTCTGGCCTTGTCACTTACCGTCTCCCAGTCATCATTCACCAACAGTGTATTATGGGACTGAGCAAACAATGTATCAGCAATATGCAACCAGTAAAAGCTTACCCACGATGCCATATACCCCTAAGGGAGTGCATCTGTCGCAAGGCTCTAAATGGATTATCCTAAACACAGGTTTATTCCCAATAGCCCAGGGGCTGCGGTCAAAGGTTAGCACATAGCTTAAGAGTGCTTGGCATGCCCTGACACAACTGGTGTATACTTAGCATAGCTTCTGTCACAACAGTCTGGGAAAACTGCTAAAAGGCTAAACAGTTAAGTAAACTCCAACATGCAGTCGATGATGTTTAGGTCGTCAAATATGTTACAGGCAATTAAGGGGTTTTAAGGGTGCGTTGAGATGTGTGTGAAGCTTGTCATGTAACACACAGAGAGAAAATGAAAAGAAAGATTCTCTTCAATGACAACTCATAAATAATGGAGATAAAAATCTGTCAATATCTTTGCATAATGTTGAAGGCAAAGAACCTATTCACATCCATCAATGTGTCTGTGTTAAAGGAACCATTCTCACTCAGCCTTGAAAATGATGCCTTTCTGGAAACCAATCTTTTCAGTAAAAATACGGAAATGCTGGAAAATGAACTTTAAAAGACTGTGTGGAACAGTATGAGACCACACCTTTCAGGTTGAGAGTTAGCAGAGGAGATTTGATTGGGATTTGTTGTGTGGTTTTGACCTTTCTGGTGTACTGCCTGTAATGTTTGTTATGGAGGTGAGGTATTGCAGCAATTAACCAGGAAGACAGAATTCTTTGGTTTCACCGTGTTGAGGATACACACTTAAACTTTCTTGCTACACTGGGGTTCAGTGGAATGTAACAAGGTCTCTCGGTTTTTTGGTTCCAATTGGTTTGTTTGTCTGGGCATCTCCTAACCTTTCATTAGAGAGAAGCCTGCAGCTCAGACAGGAATCTATAGAATTAGAAACACACATACACAGATACAGCTCAAAATCACATACAGTTCAGATCCTTCGAGAAATGTACAAGAAATGTTGCTTCCTAGTTCAGACGTTCTAATTTTCCACAACAGTAGGTTTATTTTGAGGCAGATGTCAGTAACTCCCACTCTACTGTATGCCGACAGTAGATAGTACTGCAGGAGGCTAAACTAATGTTTGGCTGCGCAAGACTGCCATAGTTGTGGATTTCAAGGGATGTCATGTATAGGCACGCTAGCACTGCATGGATGCCTCATTCACCAGGTCTACTCATCCACTCGTACATTTTCATAATTTTTCCATTTTATCTGCTGTTGTTATCAAAGAGGCCCCAAAACAATCTCCAAGCATGGAAAACCATGACATGTTTTCTCTATCTCATTCTCTGTCTCTGTCTCTGCCTTACAGACACACAAAAAAAAAACTTATGCCAATGTGCCTCCAGATAAACGACAAAAACATATTTTCACAGCTTAAGCATAAGCTGGCAGGAAAACCAGTGGTCACCATTTTCTCTCAGCTCTTAAGGAAACTGATCTGACAGAGTTACGTCACCCTGACCTCCCTATAGAGCCCACTGTGCTGTCAGAAACTTCCGAGTTCCCACTTTGCATATACTGTATATTCTGGCTCTTTCTTGAAGAGGCTGACCAAAAAAAGAACGATTCAGTCTCTGGTTGTTGCTCTCTGTCTCTCTGGCTGTCTAGCTGTCTGTTTTGGAAGAGTACGAGGATATTGATCTGAAGCTGTAATGGAGTTTTTGCAAGGAATTTGACAGGCTCTAAAGTTGAGGTCAGTCTACAAAATAACGGGTTACTAAGAGGCTACTTTTAAGGACAAGGTTCTTGTGTAGGTTATGGCATCCTTATCTCTCTTCGGCTCGAGACGTAGCGTCTTTAAAGATAGCGATTATTCAACTTGTCTCGATGTGTTTGCAGCCAAACACATCAAGCTTTGTTGTGTGTATTTAAGGTTGGAGGTTATCTTGGGGCATGGCCACTGCTTCAAACACATTCCACCCACACCCACAGCTTCCCATGCCAAATACCATTACGGTGTGTAGCATGACACATTAGCCACACATCACGACTGTTTATTGGAGCAACGAAGTGCAGCTAGGGCGTATCACAACGACAACTCAAACTGGTATATCCCTGCAAAGGACTAAGCTAAGATTCTTACCTCTAGAAAGGTAGACAAACAAACAGACAGACAGACAGACGGACGGACAGACAGGGAGCCATGTGGGAAGGTAGGCAGGCAGGCAGGCATACAGAAAGATGGGCAGACAGACAGGCAGACAGACAGAGACATTCAGGCAGGCAGACAGGCATACAGTATACTTCAAGGGAACAACTCTCGATTAATATCAGCGGTCAAACACATGGTATCAGTGCATCCCAAACCACTAACCCAAACCACTAACCCTCATCCAACCCACTAACCCTTACCTGCACCATTAAACCTAAACCCAAGGCATGCGGCTATACTTGAGGTGTGACCTGAGACTGCATCACCACCATGCCTGGGAACTTGGCTGCTACACCTGGCTGGGCTCACCCTCATAGGCTCCAGGCCAGACTAAACCCTCCGAGTGTAGGGAAGGGGGGGGGGGGGGGAGTACCCATCAAGACCTTGTCTGATGCCCATGATATTGATCAACTGAATACCTTCTGATGGAGGTCTGTGGGAGTTACAGCAAGTAGAATTGTTTTTCTAGTACAACAACAGGACACAGCAAAGTGCTGCATCTGGTCTAACGCAGTTGACCTTGCACGGCCTTTGTTTTTGTGTTTCTGGATTGTTTTGTCACGAATGAACCTGAACTTGAAGCCAAGTCAGTCACGCCAGCTCTTCTCATCATTTCAGGAATCAAACACAGTCCTTTTTGATTTAACCCTTGAATGGCCTGGACATAAGAGGGTCGTTTTTATCTTGTTACCCTAGGTTATAATAATGGGCATGACTGACTCCATTTCTGAGCCTCAGCACTTCCTACCTCGATGACAGAGGGGATCCAATGAAAGCCATCGCTCATAATGATGAGATCATAAACCGCTTGCTGACTAGGTCACCTTTCCATGGTTGGCAAATAACTGACTGCTGATGTAGGAGGAAATTCACATGTATTAGCGTGTAGCGAGCATGTAGCACTTGAAAGGGAAGACTGGTAGAATGCAACAGAGGAAAGAACCAGGGGAGGTGGTGTGGAGTGAGGAGTATGTTGGATAGTTTGCTGACCAGGACACAGTGCTGGCTCTATGGAAGCTTTTGATATGTGGATCGGTTTGGACCTTTTTTCCCTTCTGTCCTTGCTTACCAGCGTTGAAAAACAATAACGATAAGAAAGAAAGAAAGAAAGAAAGAAGGAAGGAAAGAAGGAAAGAAAGAACACTGCAAATTCGGAGTAGATTTATTTATTTATTGATATGGAAGGATAGGGTTGTCACTGTGAACAACAGTTCTTTAATCACAGGGATGCTTTTTAAGGATCTTCTTCAGATATAAAAAGCTGTCAAAGGACCTCAGCGTCATAAAAGACACCAAAAATGATTCAACTTTGTATCAGGCTACAGACAAAGCCTTGCTTTGGGGAACCACTAAAACCTAAACCAATGGGCTCCTGCTAGGTACCGTATATGGATCAGTGGTCATTTGAACTCACTCTGTCCAGACTTCTCTAGAGGTATTTGTCCCTTTCTGCCTTAAACAATGACCCTGTCAGAGTGACATGGCAAAAATACAGATGAACGTTTGTGCGTTTTTGTGTTTTTCTTTCTGTTTCCTCCCTTTGGACTCAAAGCCACATCGTTTATTTATTGTGTTTCACCAATAAACAACTATCAACATGATCTTAAACTAGATAAAGCATAGGTACTATGCCATCAATTCGGAATCATTGACACTTGCATTTGTATAGAACAAGCAGGCTTGGCAACTGCCAATGCTCATGTAAGACATAATGGATAATGATGTTATTGCGCTCTGCACAAACCTTTAGTGATACGGGGTCGGCCAGGGCAAGCGCTTGCCTGTTCAGTTCTGTGGCGATTATCTGACATCGTTGGCACAAGAACCCAGTCTCTTCGGCCGTTTTCCCATAGTGACTCAACTCCGTCACGGACACTGACCCAGCGCCCTCCGGGTTTGGCCGCCCCCCGCATTCGACATCCTCTGCCGGCGCCGAGTGAAGTCTCTTCCTAGAATTGGCACCCAGTATAACTGGGGTCTCTCCCTCGACAACCTTCATAAAGAGGGAACAAAAAGTTAGAATCCTAAACTGGCTTTCAGAGGCTGCCTAACTGTTCAATACGCACACCAGTTGTAAATCTTTTAGACTATTTTAAATTCACGCCACGGACATTTTATGATGATTAAGTCTCGATGCACAAACTTTTGTGCACTAAGTCTACAGTAGAACCTCTGTTTCATGCAGTAAGTTCATGTAAACTCCACACTCGCTAACTTCATAATTTGGAGCTCACCGTATATCTGCGGTGGTCTGGTTTTCGTCCTCGTGCGGTATTCCAATATTGTGAATACATATTTCTTATCACCACACAGCACACCGCCAAACTTATATTCCACCTACAGACTTATGACGTTATGTGTGAACATATGACTACTTCATAGTTTGGTAAATCCTTTCAAACGCCTGGCGACAATACAAATTGGCTACAGAATTCCGTTTGAGCGTTCGACGAGTTGTAGGATATAGTCCGACTGAAAAGGGGACACAAGTTTTGAATTCGACTTGGTGGAATGATCTGATGAAGTAATATGATGGGGTGGAGCTTTCACTGTCAACTCGCTCCATAACTTAGGAGTTGGACAGTTGGTGACTATGATGTGGGGGTATGTCACTGCAGTTCATCCTCAGTGAACAGTACTCTGCATGCTAGGTCTTAGACACTTGGTGAGAGCGTAACTCGGGAGTAGTCGTATGCCTTCCTACTTTTAAAATGTGGCACATTTTTTATAAAGTTGCCAATTCCTTTAGATTATTTTACAAATACATCCTATAGCCTATATGGATACTTATACCTGTCACAGTATTCAAAGACATGCAAACTGATGCTGTGTCTTAACTAGGCCTACAGATCAATTATGCATTAATTGTCCATGTTCTGTCCGTACGGAGACCGATTTTATTGTGTTGGTGTTGTAAAATCCATTAATAATTTTTCAGCAGACTCCAGCGGTTGTGACGAAAACATTGAAATACCCTTGCTCTCATTACACTCTGCCGCCCTCTTCTGGTTATTTTATTACTTTATTTGGCACATTTTGACATGAAACGTCAGAGTTGTGAGTAAATATTCACATTATCACTACATCTCAGAAGTAAAAGTTGTATTATAACTTGTTTTTCGGACAAGTTGCATCCCTTATTCTATATCGTTGTAAAATGCTGGTATAAAATAGGTCAACTGTTTATGAAATAGTTTTGTTAGATTTGCTGAACAACAAATGTGATATGCATCTACTTTTGTAAAAAATTGAAGACGGAGCATATGTGATCTGTATGAAACAAAACAGTTTTCTTTGGATTAATTAAAGGCTACTGAGCTATAATTGTTTTGAGAAACTGCAAAGACGCAACACGTTTTCTTGTGGTAGGAGTGCTGTCCATGGTGCTGTTTCATAAGCGCGTTTTAGAAAATATAGTAGGCTACTATTACTTGTTTTGGATGTATATGAAGCTTTTGGCAAATAGGTTTAAATATGTTTTTTTCTCAAATAGGTTTTGACAAATATGTTAACATTCTTAATTTTCGACTTTTGACAGCCTACCTTTGCTTTCCGACGAAGAAGGTGACTGGTACATCCAAAAATGCCATCGGAATCTCCAAAAAACCCTCCTAGATCTTCATAAATGGACACATTTGGATCCTCAGTGGTCCCCATTGAATTATTGGTAGCCATGAAAGTCGTCCCGCGCGAAGTGTTCCGCTGGGTCACCCTACCAGACGTTGATTATCTTCTCATATTTTTTGCCCGTGTCTTGTCAATCAAATATCCGTCATGACACATTAGTCTTGGCAACCAGTGTCTTTGGTCCGCAAGTTCCACGCGTCACATTTACAAAAAAATCCATTTATAGGCTATATCCTCTTGTCAGTCAGTGTCCCTTATTTCACGGTAAGTTAAAGCCTGTTCCTTACTCGTCCCATCTGTGTCCCAAATGAAAGCATATGAACTCATCGCGCGTGGACCACCTCAAATGAACCCGCCCCTTTTCCGTCACTCATCCGATTACAGTTCGGATCTATAAAACGTGCTTTAAATGCGCGCTCACGGAACTATTCAAGGCGGAAAGAGACTGTGCCATTTATTGACAACAGCTTTTTGGTCCGTTCTCTTCAAAGCCTTTTGACAAACCTTTAGTAGCCCAAAGTTCTTCAGATTTCCTCCATAACCTATAGTGATTTGCAGTGTCTCATGCACGTGCCAAGCGAGTAAAGTACCCTTGTGTTGCGCTATTCCCTATTCTCATAAGTAACCATCCCTACCACTTCTTTAGGCATTGAAATATGATGTTTAAAAGTGACGTACTCTTTCTGTAATATAAAAGCTGACGGACAATATATTTAGTTATTCAGTAGCCTATGGGAAAACGGTCATGTCGTGTGAAACTATTCTGATTTTGTATTTATTTTCTTTTAATGTTAGATGTTTTTAATTTATTTTTTATACAATAAACTCGTCACACCATTTTAATTGCGCTCTCTCGTTTACTTGCATATTGTTTTGTAGGCTGTCATAACCCAGTCATGGCACACTTCACCTTTATTCGACCATCGTTATAGGTCTGGTTTGAGGATAACCTTTACCTACCCTTTGGGAGATGGTCTCTTTGAAATTAATCACCCGGTTCATGTAGGCGTTTCCGAATATCGTTCTCCTTGTTTGGGATTTTAACAACCTTTTTTTCTGCACTCGCTGATTGATGGACTCCAAAGCCACCTGCCCCACACATAAAACTGAAAATGAAGGAAATCTATCACAGTAGTTAGGGTTTTCGTTGCAGGAAATTGGGGAACATCCACGAGTCACTTGATCACAATGCTTAATTGAGTAGATAAAGTATATGATTCGTTTGCGGTTAGAGGCAAATTGAAGGCATTATCCTTTGGACTCCCCAATAACGTCCTTATCTCATGAACACAGGAAAGCCCTTTTCAGATAACCAGACCGCCATAAAACCCAAAATGATTAAACCCTAATGAGTCATTTCTGTCAAACATGGTGTAGGCCTATTGCTTCGTTTTCCACAAAACACCGGTCTTGATTGTTTGAGGAAGCTGCATAACAGTGACTCTCTGAGTAGCCTTCTTAAAGGCATGGTAGGTAAGATTTTGTTCATAAACATGTTATGTAACCTAATGAGGCTCTTTAAGAGTTGTTTAAGAATTGGGGGGCAATGTTTCTCATATTGAAATGTATTTTCTAATGTTACCAATTGCAGCTTTAATAAAATTATTATTTAATACAGTAAAACTATCAGTTGGAAATATATAACATGATCCCTGACAATAGGTGCAGAGATAAGAGTCAAAATGGGCAATTTTTACAACGTGGAAAGGGTCAGGTGGTCAGCCTGTTTTCTCTTACTTGTTACTCATGGTCTGTGTCCCATAGGTGTTATTGGAATGTGACATGGGTATATTGCTCACTATACACTCATTCATTGATTTTTTTGGCTAGAGAAGATTGAGATTAATCTCTGAAGGTAGATTTGGTGTGGCAACGTGTCCATAGGGAAATGTTGGCCCAAGTAAACTGGCAATCATGCATGCATACTAGCATTGATGGAAACTGATATTTTCTAATATTTCATCGACCATCCATTTAGCAATCTTGGATTTGGAGCTTGTATTTTGACACATTCCTGATTATGGTCAACTTCCCCCATAGGACAGCAAGGATAAAATTTCGACAAAAAGCTAATGTGAAAACTGTGCAAATTTACATTTTGAGGGATTGTTGCAGGTCGAGAGGCAATCATTGTAAACCATTGTAAAAATGATTTAGCTTGTCCACAAACCCGCGGGAGGTCGTGAGAAGACATGCCCTAGAAAGCTGATGAATTCCCAAAGAGCTCGTCCAGTGGGAATCCAGAGTTGTTAATCACCCCATGGCATTGTGGTAGTCGAGGATTTCTATATAACAAAATACTTCTTTCACATGAGAGACAGATCCTACCAATGCTTAGAACACGCCTTACGCCTTCAGTCTTCAGTAACCTATATTAATCCTAAGAAATAAGTGGATTTCTTTTTCTTTGCCAACTTCAGCCTAGATAATAGGTTTAGGTCGTGGTCTATATCAAGTGAAATAATCATAGTTCTACATGAATGATAACAAACTGTTTCATTTCACTTTGAAATAATCTCCGATTTGGACCATACGTTTTTTCACTCCTGTCAGGGGATTATTTATTTTTTTAATGGAACTCATAAAAAGAATACTCGGGAATCGCACGACAGACTAACATAGGATAAAAGAAAACAGTTGGGGACAATCATTTCAGGGCCGTAATCATAATATATATTGGGGGGGGCACATCTCCCCCAATATTCAAATCTGGTCAAAATGTCCCGAAATTATCATAGAAAATGTAATCATATTCATAATATGATTACACCCTCAGACTCCCCAGCAGAGTCGTCGTCCGTCCCCCCGTCCCCCCCAATGTTGACTCCTTGAATCATTTGATTGGTAGCCCGTGTCAGGGGCGCACAGTGTTTTAGTTTGTACAATTTCTAATGGCAAGAAGTGACAGAAAGAGGCAGTGTTCTGCTTTTAATTTTAATTTATCAGCATCCTGGCCCAATTTATTTAAACACTGAAAACTTCAATCGATCAGCAACAAGGTTAGGCTAACTGCAGAAAAACGAATGTCAAAGCAATGGCTTCCACAGACTGTTCTTTTCTTTCTCATTAAACTTATAGCCTTAAAAGAATATTTTGCTCATATCGCCTAGTCTATATTTTATAACGATTAGGCAACAAAATATGTACAAGTAATTCCCACCAGTGTGTAGAAATGACTGGTAAAACCATTCAAGTCAAAAGAAGACAACGTTGAGCTTTCAGGCCTTCGTCGCATTGCTTTCAGCACCATGGACAGCAATGTTCTGTTCTTGTGTTCGTCACTCACCTCAGGAACTTCAATGACTCACGGTCTGTTAACCCTCTGATATGAGGAGGGAAGCGAACCGTGCTCTTATGAGCCACTGCCGATTCACTTGTCTGTAGGCATAACAAATGGGCTAGGCGAGCTTTTGTTGGACTGGTACGTGGGCCCAAGCTATAAGAGGCCCCGAGGCTTTTCAGTGCGGCTCACATACGCATATTTGAAAGTCGTCTTCAATTGACGGAAACAGGGAGAAAAAAACCCAGAGTGCATGAGAGACAAGGAATGAGGTGAGAATATAGGTACAAATCAATTTTCTTAAAAAATGTCACGCACAATAATACAATTTTCTAAAAATGTACTGGGAAACAAACGATCACAAGGTTATAGAGAACAACGGGTTAGACCAAACTATATATATATAAAATACAAATATGTCGAAGCCTGTCGTAGGCTACAGTCATAACATTATTTTAACTGTTAAAAATAGACATTGAATATTCCGAATGACCCTATATACTTGAAACTTGCATTCACCTTAAGAGAAATCCTCCGCACTCCACCATCTTCCTCCGGTTAGGGATGTGAGTTCCTTTGCGTTGATTAAGTGGTCCTAAACATTTCACAATTTCGGTGAAGACTGTTGAACTGTTAAGAACCACTTGACCAAAGAGGAAAATCGTTCCGGTCGATTTAGTTAAAACATAAAGGTCGCCAGTCCAGGTCTAAAGTACACCGTATCTCTGCCAACAACGCATCATTAACGAAGGTTAGTCTTCTCCAGCCTACTACAAGTGTCGAAAGTCTGACTGTGGTTCTCTCACCAACTTGGTACAGTTTATATACAGAAGCTGTTGGTTTGAGGCTCATACAAATAGTGTTACTCGGTATGGAATGAAGTTCATACCGGCCCGACCGGTCAAGTACGTCCCATTCACGGAAGAGGGTGACATAGGCGCCTGTTGTTCACTGGTCAAACCAGTCTGAACCGAGACTATGCACTTTTGGGTTTGGGACTGATCAAGGCGTGTTGAGTGGCAGCAGTGATAGCACGCATTTCCGCTATAATAGACATAATCTGAATTGTCTTAACTCTAACTTCTCCATGTGTACCATGGTCGGCGTTATTTCTTCTCTCACAGCATGTGACACACTGTGCCCCAGGACACAGCACCCTGAAAATGTTATCTGATATTATCTGAATTTAGGCAAAATATGATGACATCTATGTTTTTTTTGTGCTTCAGGGGGTCAGATGGCTGAGTGGTTAGGGAATAGGGCTATTAATCAGAAGGTTGCTGGTTGGATTCCTGGTCGTGAAAAATGACATTGTGTCCTTGGGCAAGGCACTTCACCCTACTTGCCTCGGGGGAATGTCCCTGTACTTGCTGTAAGTTGCTCTGGATAAGAGTGTCTGCTAAATGACTAAATGTTCAGATGTATGGCAAAATCTTTTTGTCAACAAAATGTTTTCTCATCAAGGTCTTAACATATTCATACTGCTTTCAATGGAAGATCATTTTTACAGAGGTTTGGGATATACCTTATTTTACACTCAATTGAAACTCACTAAGAAACTACTGGTAAGTATATTCTTTAGTTCAGTGGAATCTCGAGTCCATGGCTAATTCAGCCTGTTGGGCCAGAGAATCTTGAATAACTAGAACTGTGTGCGTTTCAAAATACTTTTAGGTATGAGCTTGCCACACAACACAATAAACTAACACATGTATAGCACTACTCAAGAGTGTGTTCTTGAAGTAATATTCATTAAACATGTAGGAGGTGACCCAATGAGGAATCAAATATATTTTATTATTGTTGTTTGACAATCACTCGAACTGTAAGACTTTAGAAAACATTACATTTACATTTAGTCATTTAGCAGACATAATGGAAACATAATGGCTGATGTGTGAAGGAACCATGTACCAACACAGTGCTTCTGCCCACGTCTCATTGGAACCAAATCACATGCTAGGTCTTTCTTTAAAGTTGTGGTTTCTACCATTGGCAGTGCAACTGTACCATGGTAGAAACATATCTTCAATTTTTGGGCCACATATCTCATTACAGTGATGCAAGATTATTTGCTCAGTTTAATATTATTTTAATTGTGAATGATTGTAAAGACTGTTGGCACTGTGTCTTATTCCATAGCCAACATCAGAAAAATTGCTTGGCGACACTGCCTAAAACATTTGAACTTGTTCACATGAATATTCAGTGATAGACAAGGTGCCTAGAGTATCACTTGCACTCTGGTTTAAGTCCCTTTGCAAATAATGTTCAATGGCATAGGTCTAACCAAGTGACAACCTACTTGCCACACTCAAGGATCAATCCTTCGATCTAGAATTAATTGTTCACACGTACAGTATTCTGAAAAAAAACCTTTAAGACAAGTTAGGCGTTCTCTAGTGAGATGTAACAGATGAGGCCTTCATAAAGAGCTTGCCACGGTCCACCATCCCATATGCCACAGTCCCAGGATTTCCAGGATGATAATAGATTGTTCACCAGTGTGGAGTCCGGTATTTGTCTCAGTATGGGTGGCATCTGGAACTTAAGCAGCCAATATTTTATGAGAACACATCAATTATAAACAGTAGTAAAATCCTATCACGGTTGACAGGCTGGGCAAGATGCTATGCTTAAGGATGCCAAAAAAACATGAAAGAGAAAGTGAGACATTTTTGTCTTTCTCTATATAGTATATCTTTTATATCTTATATATTTTTAGACCCTGATCACAAGATGACTGAATGATAAGTCAATGAAATCAAATGACCAATTAACTAATAGTCTTCAGGGCTGTAATTCGCTCCCTTGAGTGTAGTCTATGCTGTTTTGATGTAGAAAATTACATATGCCAAGTCTTCAAACAACAATAATAACTTCAGTGTGAAAATGGACTAGGGGAAGTTGTACGCGATGAGTCATTAAAGTTCCATTACATCTCTACAGCTAAGACCTGCACAAGCCTGACCAGAGAAGCAGAGGCCACCAGCCAGTTTAGCACACACAATCCCTCTTGGAGAGACAGATGATAGAGCAAGGGTTCAGGTTTTAGCTACAGTTCCCCTTTGTCTACAATTAGACACACCTCATAACCCCCTCGTTTTTCACCAGTGAGGCCTGCCAACGGTTTGCGAGACCCAGTACCGGTCCTAGCCCATTTGGCGCCCCCCCCCCCCACGGGAGCGCAAATCGGGGTGTCGCCCCCCCAGCCACAACACGGACACATGACATGGCGCAGTTGGCGCCCTTTGCTTGTAGTGCGGAAGGGTTAATTAATGGATGCACTTCGGAAAATGCCGCCCCCCTCTTCATGCCGCCCTAGGTGGCTGCCTATGTCACCTATAGGAAGGACTGGCCCTGGCCAGACCTGCCCCTCAGTTCAAGCCTGTGCGTGGATTGTGTAAGAGGGAGAAATGTGTCCAAAACGGTGGTTTGTACACAAAATGTTTTGTATAGTAAATGTTGATTTTTTTAAAACTTGGCACGACAACATACATTTTCTATTGCTTTCCTTTGCAACTGCCAACCGTATGACTTGAGAAATGTCCCATCGAACAGGTTTGACAGATTTTAAGTGACACCGTGTCTACAGCATTCAGGAAGTCATCATGGTCTTTGAGAAAGAAAAAAGAAGAAATGGCAAGAATGTTACTTGGGCAGATCCCCCACGCCGAGGACAACCAATCCCTGTTTTGCATTCCGTTCATATTGGATGCCACCTGTGCTCGTTCTGTATCAGATTGTGATCAATCATACCTGTGAGGCCTATCTGAAACCAATGGGCACTGAAATTAGGAGGGATACAGTGTCAGCTTTAACTGCGGTTTTATATTGACGGTTTAAAGCTTGGTTATGTCCCATCTGTCTCCCCCTACCACAGGCACTCCTTGGCAGCCATTTTCTGACTCTTTAATTAGGGATTCAAGTGTGACGAGGATACGGATCGGGGTTTCATCCTCAGTGGGAATGGAAGGGTGTTGGAAGGTGAGAGGATAGTTACAGGCAAAGGCTAGCAAGACCTCAGTTATACAGTATGCTAAATCTATTTTTCCTACATGTCTGAAACCAGTAAGTACAGTAAAGGTCATACAACTTTGACGTCCTCCCACATGTTTTTAAACCATCTTTGACTCCATAGCACACCATCGTTGTCGATATTAAGTAACGCACTTTACCCTGTGTGCCAGATATCTCTACTCCGATCAGGTTTTTGCTTGTTTTCATAATGTGTGAGTGTTTGTGTGTGGTTTGAGGGCAGCATATTGTGGCAAATAAAACAAACAATACACACTTCTGAATGGAGTCTTTGTAAGTAATTCATGACACCTAATACCTTCATGGAACCAGCCATAACATGTTCATGTGCACTAACACAGTTCATGTACACAGCAAGCACTCTCTAGGTCCAACCGAGCAAAAAAGAGTCGCTCGACTGCACCTCACATTCCTTTCTGTCCTAACCGTCCCAGCAGAACAGGATAGATGAGATGTTACCATGATGATAAACTCATACTTCCTCATGTTTGTAGGCTCTGGGAGTTTTTTTTCTAAGCAAACAGTCAAAAGTTTTAAGAAGGGGGGGTCAGATGGCTGAGCGGTTAGGGAGTCGGCCTATTAATCAGAAGGTTTTTGGTTCGATTCCCGGCCGTGCAAAATGACGTTGTGTCCTTGGGCAAGGCACTTCACCCTACTTGCCTCGGGGAGAATGTCCCTGTACTTACTGTAAGTCGCTCTGGATAAGAGTGTCTGCTAAATGTAAATGTAAGAAGGATTGTGCACATCACCCCTTGCATGACTTTTGATCTGTTTGCAGATGATCAGTGTAAAACATGTATTTTTATTCGAGAGAAAACAGCTTTCTGAAATATTCAATTGGGTAACACTTTATTATACTGAAATGTTCTCACAATCTTATATTCTCTAAACTTCTTACTCATTCTTCTAATACTTTTTCACTTAGTCAAAGTTTCATGAAGCACGTATGTGAGTGGAATGTTGCAAGTGTGTTCTTACAAGTGGTTGTGTAGACTTTTTCAGACATAGCCTGCGTGTGAACCCATTTCACCTGCGTGAGTGTTCCTTATGTGTGTGTGAATGTATTTCATATGCGACTGTGTAAGCATTTCATACATTTGTGAGCCTGTTTTAAACTCTAAAGTCCTGTTTAAAAATGAATACCTAAAAAACTGTCCTTTACTAATGGCAGTTTTGTTTCCACCTAGTGGACTGCATTGAAAGCACTTAAGCTTCAGCCTTTGAATGTCTTCTCTATGGGCCTATGATAGTTCTAAACATCTTTAAAGGAAACAAGAAAGGAATTACAACCATAATCCATAAATATACTTCCCACAAGATCACGTGTGGCTAAACATCAATCCTGGTCCGTTAAATCTTAAGTTTTTGAAACACGGCTTTTTTTTGCAACCTAGTGGTCAAAACACTTTGAAGAAATGTGTGATGTATGAGTAGGCCAATTATCCCAAGCTTTCTTTGTGATGTCAGATTTATGATGGCTTGCACATAGTTATTATTACATGATTTCTTTGTAGCCTACATTCTTAACAGCCTACATTTGGCAGGCTACACATGCTACACGTCTACTACAATGCTGCGTTCTGTATTACCTGCAGATGAGCCTTTCTAAATTCAGTGGTCCTCTGCATTACTTACTAGGATATATTTTGCAGCTTTTAGTGAACATCTTCTCGGGTGCGAGAGAGAGGAAGAGATGCAAAAATGGCCAGAGCCGGAATCAAACTTATTTCACAAAATTACCAGCTAAATTGCAATTTTACTACAGAAACTAGCAACAAGCGAAATGTTTGGTCATTCATTTGAGCGCAAAATAGTTTTTTGATCTTTATGTAAAATAAACATGGCCGTTTTCCAATTGGTAAAACCTTGTCTAGTGAAGGTGATGTCTTTATGATTTCTGGCTCCAAATTGTCGACAGGGGAAGCAGAAACATGCATCTAGCTTGGCTGAGTACTTCGAGAGCGATGCCCTAGGACCTTGGCTGAAAATGCGCATGGGGTACGTTTGCAGAACAGGCTGCATTGGAGGGCTGTCATTCAAACCATGCTCGCCTTCACCCATAGCAGCGGTAACGTTACCTAGAGACAGGGACGTGCTTCCACTAGGACCAGCACGCTCTGCCTGCTCTGGAGTATGAGTGTAATATCCCTTGTCGCAGGGGCAGAAGTAGATTGGGGATCAGATATCGATGCATGATCAAAGGTTACAAACACGCACGCAAAGAACAATCGATGGCTAACCAAGCTAAAATACTGTACTGTTAACGTCTTACTAACCCGTGTATCTTCTATGAAAACAAATAAAGATTAAAACTGAAACAGAAGTATGAAATTCCAGAGTTTAACATTAAACACCAATGCTACACTTTACTATTCGTCAAAAACGTGGAGGCGGAGGTCTAACCTCCGCTGCCCATTATCAACCAAACAATCACTGGGTAATCTTTAAAAAAAAATGCATATTACTGAAAGCACTAACAGACTTTTTCATAGCTTCAACATGTAACCTTTTTGGCTGAAGTCAGGAGCTAGAGGGGGCGCGGCAGAAATCTGGGGGGGGGGGGGGGGGGGTAGCCAACCCCACCCCTCCTTCCTGGATCCGACCCTGCACCGCATACTATTAAAATTGTACCTTTACCCACTCCGTATTCGTCATAAATCAACGTCCAATGAAAGACCGATCGGTGTTTGTTGTTATCTACGAGGATAAACGACAAAATACTACTTTGATCTCACCCTTAAGAATTTTTATCATTTTTTATCATATTGAAGAATTGTATGAACGACTTTTAGTTTAGTTGTCTATAGTTTGAAACTCTTAGGTTGGCACTGGCGGCTGGAAACGAAGACCTGCAATCGGAAAACGTCATCGGTCATGGCAGCACCCACAGTCAGGACTCGCTGTCTTTAGTTTGAAACAAGTGTATTAATCGTTGAAATGAAATACGTTTGCTTGTAGGCCAGTAGCTCAACATGGCAGCGAACCTGTTTATCATTGTGAAGACAGAAGACGACGAGGAGCGGCCGTGTACAGACATTTGTCATGGTGGGGAGGAGGAAAACAAACCCATATTAGATACCAGACGGTCAATTAATACCCAGACTCAAGACAACCCATCTTTCAGAACAAGAAACATTGAAGAAAATAAAGTGATTTGGCAGAGACGTTCAACTCAGGTGAATGAAATATTCTCAAAGGTGATGACCAAAAAATACAGATTACAAAAACACATAAAATGCAAGAAAATAGGATTGGATGTGGATGTTGGGTCAGGACTGAAACAGAAACTGGATTTGCAGTTACTTACCAACGGTGTAATGAACGAGATAGCAGATTTTGCCAAAGAACTGTCGACTAATTCTCAAAAACACTACATTGCTGAAATTCTGGAGTGCAATTTTGAAATTAGCTTTGAAAACATAAAACAAAAAGGTGAATTTGCATATCAAACTTGGCAGAGAGTGGTTGAATTGCAGAAACGTCACGCACAGAAGCCTTTTAAATTATCTATGCTTAATCAACCATGGATGCTTGGCCTAAAACCATATTACATGGTTCCAAAGACTTCCAGTCAGAAAGACCCTCTTAGAGATTCTGAAATCATCACCTCAGAGCATCTGGGATATGCTGAAATCTGTTCTGAAAGTGAGTCTGACATGATGGCCAACCAGGACATCAAGAGGGAGACATTCTATACTGTGCCAGAAGAGACTAGGGCAGACCTCTACCCCCTGTGTCAGGAAATTGGTCTGGACCTTGATGTGACATATAAAGGTTGGTCGAAAGAGAAACTTGACATGGATGTTTTGACCAAAGGGGTTATGATTGAGGTGGCCAAGTATACCAAAAAACTGTGTGGGACATACAAGCAGATAGTCCTTGACATCTTGGAACACAATTTTGATCTTGCTTTGCAAACTGTGGACTCGGAGCTCTTTAAAACAATTTTCTTCAACATAGGACTGTTAAAGCAATTGAGGAAAAAAAAAATAAGTCAACCATGGTATGATACAGTCTTCTCAATGCAAAGACCTAGACATGTGCTCAAGTTGGCATCAGCTGTATCTAAAAAGAAAAGACTCCAAAAAGCTGTTTCTAGAAGGCAGTCGGATCGACTGAAAATGAGACAGCTGTCTGCTGCTGCTGATATAGAAGAGTTGAAGAAAAAGCAGAGTGGTGAGGCACGGTATGAAACGGCCGTCTCATTGCAAAGACCTAGAAAGAGGGATCGTAAATTGGCACCAGCTGTTTCTAGAAGGAAGTCAGAACGACTGAAAAGGAGACGACTGTCTGCCGCTGACGGTCATAAAAAGAAAAGGAAGAAAGGAACTCGACGTGAAAGAATGTCTGACAGGACCTGTGAGATGAGCAACTTTGAAAGGACTGACCCATATACCTATGAAACTGCAGATGTGGACCAAATTGAAGACCGAGGCTACATGTGCTCACTGGAGAACCCTGGTCTTGAACCTTCACTAACAGTCCTGTGTGCTGCTGGTGGTGGACACGTATCCTCTCCTGCCCCTCCCCTGACACCATCTTATGACACTCACACTGCCTTGTGTGCTGAAGAAGTGAAGCTGGAAAACAATGAAAATACAAGGGCAAGGGTTGATTACTATCCTTTTTGTGAACAATTAGGCATAGACCTTGATATACATTCAAAATTGGAATCCAAAGAAAAACATGACTTGCAGTTTCTGACGAATGGTGTGATGTATGAGATTCATAGATATGTTAATAGAAACAGGAATGGTTTGCCCTATTCACACTTTCTATATGACATTTTGGATTACAACTTTAGAATGAGTTTCACTTTCCACAATTATTGCTACAATTTTGCCCTACAATGTACGCCGCGTGTAAAGCAATTGGCAAAAAAATATCCACGTGCCTTACTCAGAAACCCACATTATGCCATTTGCATGTTTGTGCTACACTCTGAAAAGATGACAGAAAAAAATGAAAACAAGTACAGTTACTCAACTGCAAGAACGTCTGAGAGACATTTCGAGAGGGCAGACCTGTAAATTGAGCAACTTTAGGACGAACGCAAATTCTGATGAAACTGCAGATTTTGGCCAAATCGATGACGTGTAAATTCTGAAGTGACTACCTACTGTAATTGTTGTTTGAAATTGCACAATAGAAACAGAACTATGTAGTGATGTTTTGATTTGTCATACATTTACATATGTTATAACCTTTGCCCTTGTTTTTTATTCTCTGCATTGCAGGGTTTAAATGCATGAACATTAACATAACCATGTAAGAAGATGATAGTACCTCTCTTCAGTTGTAAATGTTTCCCTGGACATTTTGGGGTTGGCAAAGATTACTGTTTATATCTTGGTGTTTTCTAGAAAAACGTGAAATCGTAGTTTTGTGTCAATGAGGAGAAGACCTTAATTGTAGAGAAAGTTTTAAATCATTTCTGTTTCTCTCATCGGTCAATGGCCAGATTAGTTTCAAAGCAGTATTGCATTCAGCCCTTAGGTGGTGGTATGGTATTAGCCTTAGTCGCTACTGCAACAGGAACACCAGCACAGGGCTTGCATTGAGTTATCGCTGACATATGCTAGGAATTTTGCAAGCCAGAAACCTTTTGATTTGTAATAAACGGTCAACCTTATATGCATCCCTGCTTGTCTTTATGTGCATAAAATGTGTACACATCTGAAATTTACCTTGGGTGGGAATTTTCTACTGTATGTTGCAGTTTTACTTAACATGAACATTGCCTACATTAAATGGGTAATAGCATGCAGGTATTGCTCCAAATACACATAAAAAGGTAAATGAAGATGCAGCTTGATGATGCCCATGGTTTAATGGGAGGTCCAAGAAGCTCATGTGCTATGGTCAGGTGTCTGAATACTTTTGGCCATGTAATATAGATCAGTGAGGATTTGGTTGTATTTCCTGTGACAAATTTACAGAATAACAGGATCATCTACCTTTGTTTAGGTATAAATTTGCTCAAGTATTTGACTTTTTTTTTAATGTAGAGGCAGAGCTTATATACGTTATAATTTCACAACTAGACAATGTGTCGTAGAATAGCAAGATTAAATGACTAACATTAGAGTTGCAAAGCAAATTACCTTCACACACCGTATTCATCAGAAACGAACGATCATCCAATAAAAAATTATATTTAGTTTAGCGACACTTGCACTTAGGGAATATGTGGTGGGGGCAGGATATAGTTGTTTTGGAGTTATTGAGTTTGTATCACACAGTCAATGATTTGTATTTATGTACGACACCGGCATCACACTCCCGAACAGTAGGTGGCGGTGATGCACCTCTTAAACGTTAGTTGCAATCTGCCATAACATCAACAAAGAAGAGAAAACTTTCACTCGTGCAATGGCTCTGGTGCAAACTGTAGTTGTGCTGCTGCTGTTAGCTGTGCTATGAAAATACGGAATCCGTAAGAATACTTTTATAAGGAAGTGTATGGATAACGTATAGTCAATTTTTCCTGCGTTACAGCACTGCAGAACACAAGACAGAACTTGCTACCTTTGGTTTGAAAATGGAAGTCGTTGTTGTGAAGCTAGAAGACGACGAGGAGGAGAGACCGTGCACCGAAATTAGTCATGAAAAGGAGGGAGACGAACAGTTTTTAGCAAACACTATTCGGTCTATTAAAACACAGACTCAAGACAACACATGTTTGGAATCAAATACCTCCGAAAATGTCAAGATTGAACATGATGTCAAATTAGGAAACATTAAAGAGAAAAAAGAGATATGGCGGAGACGTTCAACTCTGGTGAAAGAAATATTCGTGAGGGGCAGAAAACGCAGATTAGAAGAAAACATGAGATGCAAGAAAATAGGATTAGATGTGGATGTGGGGTCAGGACTGAAGCAGAAACTGGATTTGCAGTTACTTACGAACGGTGTAATGACAGAAATTGCAGACTTTGCCAAAGAACTGTCAACTAAATCTCAAAAATTCTACATCGCTGAAATTCTGGAGTACAATTTTTGTATTGGCTTTGAAAACAGTGGACAAAGATCTGTATTTGCACATCAAACTTGGTATAGAGTGGTTGAAATGCAGAAACGTCTAAAACAGTATCCTGATGATTTATCTATGTTTAATGAACCATGGATGCTCGGCTTAAAACCACATAACATGGTTCCAAACACTTCCAGTCAGACAGACCCTATTAGAGATTCTGGAATCACGTCAGAGCATCTGGGATATGCTGAAATCTGTGTTAAAAGTGAGTCTGACATGACAGCCAACCAAGACATCAAGATAGAGGCATTCTATACTGTGTCAGAAGAGACCAGGGCAGACCTCTACCCCCTGTGTCAGCAAATTGGTCTGGACCTTGATGTGACGTATAAAGGTTGGTCTAAAGAGAAACTTGACGAGGATGTTTTGACCAAAGGGGTTATGATTGAAGTGGCCAAGTATACAAAAGACCTTTGTGGGACATACAGACAGATTGTCTTTGATGTCTTAGAACACAATTTTGATCTTGATTTACAAGCTGTGGACTCAGAGCTCTTTCGATCAATTATGTTCAGCATTAATTTAATACGAAATGGGAATAGGAAAAATAAGAAAAAAAAAGATCGTCTTTCGGCATGGTATGAAAGAGCCGTCTCATTGCAAATATGTAAAAAGAGGGATACTAAATTTGCACCAGCTGTTTCTATAATGCAGTCGGAACGACAGAATAAGAGACAACTGTCTGCTGCTGATGGTGGACACGTATCCTCTCCTGCCCCTCCCCTGACACCATCTTATGACACTCACACTGCCTTGTGGGCTGAAGAAGTAAAAAAGTGGCGACGGCGTGATTACTATCCCTTTTGTGAACAATCAGGCATAGACCTTGATGTACATTCAAAATTGGAATCCAAAGAAAAACATGACTTGCTGTTTCTGACGAATGGTGTGATGTTTGAGATGCGAAAATATGTTAAAAGAAACAGAAAAAAGAAGGCCTATTCACGCTTTCTATATGACATTTTGGAGTACAACTTTGATATGAGTTTCCCCAATCAGACGTGGAATTCCTTTACACAAAGATTAGTGTGGGATGTTAAACAACTGGCGAAAACATATTTCCGTGACGTGGCCAACAACCCAAATCATGCCACTGATGTGTTTGCACTACACTATAGAATGTCAACAGAAAAAAAGAAAAGCGAGACGGTTCCTCAACCTGCAAGAACGTCTGAGAGAATTTTCAAGAAGAAGACCTGTAAATTGAGCAACTGTGAAAGGACCAACCCATGTACAGATGAAACTGCAGATGTTGGCCAAATTGATGACCTAGGCTACATGTGCTCACTGGAGAACCCTGGTCTTGAACCTTCACTAACAGTCCTGTGTGCTGCTGATGGTGGACACGTATCCTCTCCTGCCCCTCCCCTGACACCATCTTATGACACTCACACTGCCTTGTGTGCTGAAGAAGTGAAGCTGGAAGACAATAGAAATATGAGGCCAAGGCGTGATTACTATCCATTTTGTGAACAATCAGGCATAGACCTTGATGTACATTCAAAATTGGAATCCAAAGAAAAACATGATTTGCAGGTTCTGACGAATGGTGTGATGTACGAGATCCGAAAATATGTTAGAAGAAAAAGAAAAAAGAAGGCCTATTCATACTTTCTATACGACATTTTGGATTACAACTTTGATATGAGTTTCCACAATGAGAAGTGGCATTCCTTTATCAATCGAATAGTATGGTATGTTAAAAAACTGGCGGCAACATATCGCCGTGACGTGGCCATCAACCCAAATCATACCACTGAAGTGTTTGCACTACACTCAAAAATACAAACAGCGAGAAGGAAAAATGAGACGGTTCCTCAACCTGCAAGGACGTCTGAGAGAATTTTCAAGAAGACGACCTGTAAATTGAGCAACTTTGAAAGGACCAACCCATGCAAAGATGAAACTGCAGATTTTGGCCAAATTCATGACCGAGGCTACATGTGCTCACTGGAGAACCCTGGCCTTGAACCCTTGCTTACAGATCAAGCAAACATGTCTCATATAAAAAAGGAGTCAAATTAGTCACTTAAAGAATGAGCAGAGTTTGAAATAGTGTCCCACAACCCAAGGTGCTGATGGATTTGCTACCACAGATGGCAAAAGTAGGTATTACTAGCCACTTTTAAATGTTTATGGCTATTTGTACAAAAACATGATACCAAATTCTTAGGATATTCTAGTCTGATATTGAAACCTAAAGATGTGATAAGGTTTATGGTCTTTGTAAGTGACTGCCCACTGTAATTGTTGTTTGTAATTGTAAAGTATAGACTGAAAGCTACTGTATACTGAAAGACATCAAGCAAAAATGCTATGTTTATTTTGAATACGTTTATAAATAACTTTGTCAGAACCTCTTTCCTTGTTTTGTATTCCCCACATAGCAGTGTTTTAAATGCAGGAAAATGTAAAGGTTAGACCATGTAAGAAGATTGCAGTACTTTTCTTCAGTTGTAAATGTTTCCCTGAACATTTTGGGGTTGACAAAGATTACTGTCTTGAGTTTTTCTAGAAGAATTTTTAATCATAGTTTTGTGTCAATGACAAGAAGACCTTAGTTGTCGAGAATGTTTTAAATCATTTCTGTTTCTTTTATCGGTCAATGGCCAGATGAAATTGTTTTAAAGCAGTACTTACTTCCAGCCTTTAGGTGGCATTATGGTAATAGCCTTAGTTGTTACAACAGGAACACAAGAGTTGGGCTTCCATTGATTTATCGTTGACATCTGCTTGGAATGGTTTGCAAGCCAGAAACCTTTTTTTTCCGATTTGTAATAAACAGTCAACCTTGCATGCATCCCTGCTTGTCTTCTTGTACATACAATGTGAATACATCAGAAATGTACCTTGGGTGGGAATTTTTTACACCACTTAAGATGAACATAGCCTACACTAAATGGGTAATAGTATGCAGATATTGCTCCACATACACATAAAAAAGGTAGATGGAGATGCAGCTTAATGATGCCCATGGTTTAATGGGAGGTCCAACAAGCTCATGTGCTATGGTCAGGTGTCTGAATACTTTTGACCATGTAATATAAATCAATGAGGATTTGGTTGTATTTCCTGTGATAAATCAGAATCAGAATGGGATTTATTCGCCATGAAAGTTTGCACAGACAAGGAATTTGCTTTGGCAGGAAGGTGCATACAATACACATATAGGGACCTCAAATTTAAATATGTGGACTATCTATACTAAGGGTACATAAACTAGCAGTACTAAGTGGGATTAGAATTAAATTAAATATACAATAAAATATAAGTTGCCGTAATTTACAATATAAAAATACAAATATTACAAAAAATACAAATGTACAAGATACAATTTTGTAATGCAGTGCAAAAAGCAGTGTGTTTTAAGCAGGAAGTCATTAGAGTCAGTGTGGTCCCTTGGCCTTGTTGAAGAGGCCAACAGCGGAAGGGAAGAAACTGTTTTTGTGGCGTGAGGTATTGGTCCTGATGGACCGCAGCCTTCTGCCGGAGGGGAGTGACTGAAACAGGGAGTGTCCAGGGTGGGAGGAGTCGGCCACAATCTTCCTCGCTCGCCTCAGGGTCCTCGAGGTGTGCAGGTCCACGAGGGTAGGCAGATTGCAGCCAATCACCTTATCAGCAGTGCGGATGATACGCTGCAGCCTGCTCTTGTCCTTGGCAGTGGCAGCAGCGTACCAGACGGTGATGGAGGAGGTGAGGATGGACTCAATGATGGCTGAGTAGAAGTGCACCATCATTGTCTTTGGCAGGTTGAACTTCTTCAGCTGCCGAAGGAAGTACATCCTCTGTTGTGCTTTCTTGATGAGGGAGCTGATGTCCAGTTCCCACTTGAGGTCCTGGGAGAGGATAGTGTCCAGGAAGCGGAAGGACTCCACAGTGTTGACTGGGGAGTCACACAGGGTGATGGGGGTGAGTGGGGCTATGTTCTTCCTGAAGTCCACAACCATCTCCACTGTCTTAAGAGCATTGAGCTCTAAGTTGTTCTGGCTGCACCAGGTCACCAGGTTGGCCGCTTCCCACCTATAATCAGACTTGTCTCCACCAGAGATGAGCCCAATAAGGGTGGTGTCGTCCGCAAACTTTACAAGATATCAGGATAATCTACCTTTGTTTAAGTATAAATTGACTCCAGTATTTGCCTTTTTTTTACTGTAGAGGCAGGGTTTATATACGTTATTGTTTGACAATTAGACAATCTGTCATAGGATAGCAATATGATATGACTAACATTAGAGTTGCAAAGCAAATTACCTTTATTCATCATGAACGAACGCTCATCCAATGAAAATGTACACTTAGTTTAGCCACACTTGCACTTAGGGAATCTGGGATGGGGGCAGGATATAGGTATTTCGTTTATGAGTTACGGAGTTTCGCCTATACAGTCAATGGTTTGTAATAATGTAGGCAACTGGCCTTACACTCCCGAACAGTAGGTGGAGATGATCCACCTCTTAAACGTTAATTGCAATCTACCATAACATCAACAAAAGAAGAAGAATATACACTCGTGCAAATCACAGGCAGTCTGGTGCTAGCTATGCTATAAAAATACTTGTATTGTACCCGTAAGAATAGTTTTAGGGAGTGTATGGAAAACTAATATTTATTTAATCCTGCGTTACAGCACTACAGAACACAAGATAGGACTCGCTATATTAAGTTTGAAAATGGAAGTCGTTGTTGTGAAGTTAGAAGACGACGAGGAGGAGAGACCGTGCACCCAAATTAGTCCTGAAAAGGAGGGAGACGAACAGTTTTTAGCTAACACTATTCGGTCTATTAAAACACAGACTCAAGACAACACATGTTTGGAATCAAATACCTCCGAAAATGTCAAGATTGAACATGATGTCGAATTAGGAAACATCGGAGATAATAAAGCCATATGGAGGAGACGTTCAACTCTGGTGAATGAAATATTCTCAAAGGTGACGAGCAGAAAACGAAAATTAGAAGAAAACATGAGATGCAAGAAAATAGGATTAGATGTGGATGTGGGGTCAGGACCAAAGCCGAAACTGGATTTGCAGTTACTTACGAACGGTGTAATGAAAGAAATTGCAGAGTTTGCCAAAGAACTGTCGACTCATTCTCAAAAACACTACATCGCTGAAATTCTGGAGTACAATTTTCATATTGGCTTTGAAAACAGTAAACAAAGACGTGAATTTGCACATCAAACTTGGCAGAGAGTGGTCGAAATGCAGAAACGTCTAAAACAGTATCCTGACGATTTATCTATGTTAAATGAACCATGGATGCTCAGTATACATCCATATTACATGTTTCCAAAGACTTCCAGTCAGACAGACCCTATTAGAGATTCTGGAATCAAGTCAGAGCATCTGGGATATGCTGAAATCTGTGTTAAAAGTGAGTCTGACATGACAGCCAACCAAGACATCAAGGTAGAGGCATTCTATACTGTGCCAGAAGAGACCAAGGCAGACCTCTACCCCCTGTGTCAGGAAATTGGTCTGGACCTTGATGTGACGTATAAAGGTTGGTCTAAAGAGAAACTTGACAAGGATGTTTTGACCAAAGGGGTTATGATTGAAGTGGCTAAGTATACCAAAGAACTTTGTGGGACATACAGACAGATTGTCTTTGATATCTTAGAACACAATTTTGATCTTGATTTACAAGCTGTGGACTCAGAGCTCTTTCGATCAATTATCTTCAGCATTAGTTTAATAGGAATGAAGAAAAATAGAAATCGTAATCTTCGGGCATGGCATGAAACAGCATTCTCAGTGCATATATATAAAAAGAAGGATCCTAAATTGGCACCAGCTGTTTCTAAAAGGCAGTCGGAACGACAGAAGAGACAACTGTCTGCTGCTGATTGTGATAAAAAGAAAAGGGAGGCAGAGACTCAATCTGCAGGAATGTCTGAGAGAAATTTCAAGAAGCGTACATGTAAGTTCAGCAGCTTTGAAAGGACTGACCGATATAACGATGAAACTGCAGATGTTGACCAAATTGATGACCAAGGCTACATGTGCTCACTGGAGAACCCTGGTCTTGAACCTTCACTAACAGTCCTGTGTGCTGCTGATGGTGGACACGTATCCTCTCCTGCCCCTCTCCTGACACCATCTTATGACACTCACACTGCCTTGTGTGCTGAAAAAGTGAAGCTGCAAGACATATATATGAGGCCAAGGCTTGATTACTATCCTTTTTGTGAACAATCAGGCATAGACCTTGATGTATATTCAAAATTGGAATCCAAAGAAAAACATCATTTGCAGGTTCTGACGAATGGTGTGATGTTCGAGATCCATAAATATGTTAGAAGAAACAGAAAAAAGAAGGCCTATTCACGCTTTATATATGACATTTTGGAGTACAACTTTGATATGAGTTTCCACAATCTGAAGTGGTATTCCTTTACGCAAAGATTAGTGTTGGATGTTAAACAACTGGCAAAAACATCCTTTATCAATCGAATAGTATGGTATGTTAAAAAACTGGCGGCAACATATCGCCGTGACGTGGCCATCAACCCAAATCATACCACTGAAGTGTTTGCACTACACTCAAAAATACCAACAGAAAAAAAGAGAAAGGAGACGGTTCCTCAACCTGCAAGAACGTCTGAGAGAATTTTCAAGAAGAAGACCTGTAAATTGAGCAACTTTGAAAGGACCAACCCATGTACAGATGGAACTGCAGACTTTGGCCAAATTGATGACCTAGGCTACATGTGCTCACTGGAGAACCCTGGCCTTGAACCCTTGCTTACAGATCAAGCAAACATGTCTCATATAAAAAAGGAGTCACATTAGTCACTTAAAGAATGAGCAGAGTTTGAAATAGTGTCCCACAACCCAAGGTGCTGATGGATTTGCTACCACAGATGGCAGAAGTAGTTATTACTAGCCACTTTTAAATGTTTATGGCTATTTGTACAAAAACATGATACCAAATTCTTAGGATATTCTAGTCTGATATTGAAACCTAAAGATGTGATAAGGTTTATGGTATTTGTAAGTGACTGCCCACTGTAATTGTTGTTTGTAATTGTAGAGACTGAAAGCTACTGTATACTGAAAGACATCAAGCAAAAATGCTATGTTTATTTTGAATACATTTATAAATAACTTTGTCAGAACCTCTTTCCTTGTTTTTTATTCCCCACATTGCAGTGTTTAAATGCTGGAAAATGTAAAGGTTAGACCATGTAAGAAGATTGCAGTACTTTTCTTCAGTTGTAAATGTTTCCCTGAACATTTTGGGGTTGACAAAGATTACTGTCTTCAGTTTTTCTAGAAGAATGTTTAATAATAGTTTTGTGTCAATGACAAGAATACCTTAGTTGTAGAGAACGTTTTAACCCTTGTGTTATCTTCGGGTCATTCTGACCCATCAGTCATTGTGACCCACCGTCGTATTGCGACAAATTTACCGCATACAAAGACAAAGTGAAGCATTTTCTTTTAACAGCTAGGCTGTCTCAGACCCCCCACATTGCAAAGGTTAAAAGAAAATTATTTTAATTTGTTTTTGTATTGGGTAAAATTGGGTAAACACAACGATGGTTCGTTATGAACCTTTGGGTCATGTGACCCGAAGGCAGCACGAGGGTTAAATCATTTCTGTTTCTTTTATCGGTCAATGGCCAGATGAAATTGTTTTAAAGCAGTATTTACTTCCAGCCTTTAGGTGGCATTATGGTAATAGCCTTAGTTGTTACAACAGGAACACAAGAGTTGGGCTTCCATTGATTTATCGTTGACATCTACTTGGAATGGTTTGCAAGCCAGAAACCTATTTTTTCGATTTGTAATAGTCAACCTTACATGCATCCCTGCTTGTCTTGTACATACAATGTGAATACATCAGAAATGTACCTTGGGTGGGGATTTTTTACACCACTTAAGATGAACATAGCCTACACTAAATGGGTAATAGTATGCAGATATTGCTCCACATACACATAAAAAAGGTAGATGGAGATGCAGCTTAATGATGCCCATGGTTTAATGGGAGGTCCAACAAGCTCATGTGCTATGGTCAGGTGTCTGAATACTTTTGACCATGTAATATAGATCAGTGAGGATTTGGTTGTATTTCCTGTGAAAAATTGACAAAATATCAGGATAATCTACCTTTGTGAAAGTATAAATTGACAAATATTTGCCTTTTTTTTTACTGTAGACGCAGGGTTTATATAGGGTTAGGTCCATAAATATTTGGACATTGACACAATTTTCATCATTTTGGCTCTGTATACCACCACAATGGATTTGAAATGAAACAATCAAGATGTGCTTTAAGTGCAGACTTTCAGCTTTAATTTCAGGGTATTTACATCCAGATCAGGTGAACGGTGTAGGAATTACAACACATTTTATATGTGGCCCCCCCCCTTTTTAACCCTCGTGCTGCCTTCGGGTCACATGACACAAAGGTTCATAACGAACCATCGTTGTGTTTACCCAATTTTACCCAATACAAAAACAAATTAAAATAATTTTCTTTTAACCTTTGCAATGTGGGGGGTCTGAGACAGCCCAACGGTTAAAAGAAAATGCTTCACTTTGTCTTTGTATGCGGTAAATCTGTCGCAATACGACGGTGGGTCACAATGACTGATGGGTCAGAATGACCCGAAGATAACACAAGGGTTAAGGGACCAAAAATAATTGGACAAACTAACATAATCATAAATCTAATTGTCACTTTTAATACTTGGTTGCAAATCCTTTGCAGTCAATGACAGCCTGAAGTCTGGAACCCATAGACATCACCAGACGCTGGGTTTCGTCCCTGGTGATGCTCTGCCAGGCCTCTACTGCAACTGTCTTCAGTTCCTGCTTGTTCTTGGGGCATTTTCCCTTCAGTTTTGTCTTTAGCAAGTGAAATGCATGCTCAATTGGATTTAGGTCAGGTGATTGACTTGGCCATTGCAGAACATTCCACTTCTTTGCCTTAAAAACTCTTTGGTTGCTTTCGCAGTATGCTTCGGGTCATTGTCCATCTGCACTGTGAAGCGCCGTCCTATGAGTTCTGAAGCATTTGGCTGAATCTGAGCAGATAATATTGCCAGAAACACTTCAGAATTCATCCTACTGCTTTTGTCAGCAGTCACATCATCGATAAATACAAGGGAACCAGTTCCATTGGCAGCCATACATGCCCATGCCATAACACTACCTCCACCATGCTTCACTGAAGAGGTGGTATGCTTTGGATCATGAGCAGTTCCTTCCCTTCTCCATACTCTTCTCTTCCCATCATTCTGGTACAAGTTGATCTTGGTCTCATCTGTCCATAGGATGTTGTTCCAGAACTGTACAGGCTCTTTTAGATGTTTTTTTGGCAAACTCTAATCTGGTCTTCCTGTTTTTGAGACTCACCAATGGTTTACATCTTGTGGTGAACCCTCTGTATTTACTCTGGTGAAGTCTTCTCTTAATTTTTGACTTTGACACAGATACGCCTACCTCCTGGAGAGTGTTCTTGATCTGGCCAACTGTTGTGAAGGGGTTTTTCTTCACCAGGGAAAGATTTCTTCTGTCATCCACCACAGTTGATTTCCGTGGTCTTCCGGGTCTTTTGGTGTTGCTGAGCTCACCAGTGCGTTCTTTCTTTTTAACCCTTGTGTTATCTTCGGGTCATTCTGACCCATCAGTCATTGTGACCCACCGTCGTATTGCGACAAATTTACCTCATACAAAAACAAAGTGAAGCATTTTCTTTTAACTGTCGGGCTGTCTCAGACCCCCCACATTGGAATGGTTAAAAGAAAATTATTTTTATTTGTTTTTGTATTGGGTAAAATTGGGTAAACACAACAATGGTTCGTTATGAACCTTTGGGTCATGTGACCCGAAGGCAGCACGAGGGTTAAGAATGTACCAAACAGTTGATTGAGCCACACCTAATGTTTTTGCTATCTCTCTGATAGGTTTGTTTTGATTTTTCAGCCTAAAGATGGCTTGCTTCACTGATGGCGACAGCTCTTTGGACTTCATATTGAGAGTTGACAGCAACAGATTCCAAACACAAATACCATACTTGAAATGAACTCTAGACCTTTTATCTGCTCCTTGTCAATGAAATAACGAACTCCCATGAGGGAATAACATACACCTGGCCATGGAACAGCTGAGCAGCCAATTGTCCAATTACTTTTGGTCCCTTAAAAAGGGGGGGGGCACATATAAAATGTATTGTAATTCCTACACCGTTCACCTGATTTGGATGTAAATACCCTGAAATTAACCCTCGTGCTTCCTTCGGGTCACATGACCCAAAGGTTCATAACGAACCATCGTTGTGTTTACCCAATTTTACCCAATACAAAAACAAATTAAAATAATTTTCTTTTAACCATCGCAATGTGGGGGGTCTGAGACAGCCTAGCTGTTAAAAGAAAATGCTTCACTTTGTCTTTGTATGCGGTAAATTTGTCGCAATACGACGGTGGGTCACAATGACTGATGGGTCAGAATGACCCGAAGATAACACAAGGGTTAAAGCTGAAAGTCTGCACTTAACCCTTGTGTTATCTTCGGGTTGTTCTGACCCATCAGTCATTGTGACCCACCGTCGTATTGCGACAACTTTACCGCATACAAAAACAAAGTGAAGCATTTTCTTTTAACCGTTGGGCTGTCTCAGACCCCCCACATTGCGAAGGTTAAAAGAAAATTATTTTTATTTGTTTTTGTATTGGGTAAAATTGGGTAAACACAACGATGGTTCGTTATGAACCTTTGGGTCATGTGACCCGAAGGCAGCACAAGGGTTAAAGCACATCTTGATTGTTTCATTTCAAATCCATTGTGGTGGTATACAGAGCCAAAATGATGAAAATTGTGTCAATGTCCAAATATTTATGGACCTAACTGTACGTTATTGTTTGACAATTAGACAATCTGTCATAGGATAGCAATATTATATGACTAACATTAGAGTTGCAAAGCAAACTAGAGAGGGTACAATTTCTGGGGAAATTGTAGGGTGTGCTTGCTTGCGTCGGTTGCACAGTGGTCCGTTTTTGAATGACATTTTTAAAACTGATTTCTGTATATTTTATATGAAAATGCATACTTATTATTTATAAAGATTAAATAGATTTCAAAGCATTTTTTTTTTTGCTGCTCATTTACAACTGAAAATACGAGTGAAGTGTAGAATGAAATAGATGTCTTCTCATTTCCCCTGCAAGAGGCAGCCTCATCGTTGAATCAAAACGAATAAATACAGCTGTGTACAGCTGTAGGAAGACACGCGAGACACTACAAAAACATCTACTGTTTTTGTAGTGTCTCGCGTAGGCTACAGCGTTGCAGTGAGCAACACTGGTTTGAAACCACAGGTAATGATCATTTCACCCACAAATCGTTTACTTGTAATGTAATGTCATAATAAATCCTACAACGAAAATGTATTTGTGAGGAATGTTTATTTTAACGATTGAAAACAGATGTATCATAGACCACTGTAGTATGTGTTGCCCGGGCAACAGAGGCTAATGTCATGATGCTAATGCTTCAGTGAAATAGTAGACTACCGTTTCCGAAAGTAGATGTGGGCCTACTTCCTTAATAATATCAGCTAATATTGTACATTACATTTCACAATTGTGTTTCACATCACAAAGTAAATAGTTATCACCCTGGCCTCTTTGCTTGTGACATTTCTGCAACTGCCTTGCAGTAAAGCTATAGTTAGCCTAGCTATCCCCCAAGTTAACAGATGCGAAACGAATGTTCTGCTACAGGTAGTCACGCGTGTTTTCGTGACGTTAGTGACGTAGTGACGTTAGGAACGTCAGTGACTGTGGCTAGCAAATTAGCCACCGTTAGCTTTACTTTTCGCCACAAAAACATAACTTGAGCCTAAACCATGCAACGGAACGTAAATCCCAATAGAAGCAACTCAATCGCTACCAAGACGAAACTTTTGACACCTAGGTTGTCTATGTAGGCCAAATATTGACTGAGTTTTAGGGGGGCAAAAAGAATAATAATATATATGTGAGAGAACAAAGGTTGTGCTCTCGCCGAAGGCTTGAGCACACCCAATAATATATATGTGAGAGAACAAAGGTCGAGCCCTTGCCGAAGGCAAAGCACACCCAATTACCTTTATTCATCATGAACGAACGCTCATCCAATGAAAATGTACACTTAGTTTAGCCACACTTGCACTTAGGGAATCTGGGATGGGGGCAGGATATAGGTATTTCGTTTATGAGTTACGGAGTTTCGCCTATACAGTCAATGGTTTGTAATAATGTAGGCAACTGGCCTTACACTCCCGAACAGTAGGTGGAGATGATCCACCTCTTAAACGTTAATTGCAATCTACCATAACATCAACAGAAGAAGAAGAATATACACTCGTGCAAATCACAGGCAGTCTGGTGCTAGCTATGCTATAAAAATACTTGTATTGTACCCGTAAGAATAGTTTTAGGGAGTGTATGGAAAACTAATATTTATTTAATCCTGCGTTACAGCACTACAGAACACAAGATAGGACTCGCTATATTAAGTTTGAAAATGGAAGTCGTTGTTGTGAAGCTAGAAGACGACGAGGATGAGAGACCGTGCACCGAAATTAGTCCTGAAAAGGAGGGAGACGAACAGTTTTTAGCAAACACTATTCGGTCTATTAAAACAGAGACTCCAGACAACACATGTTTGGAATCAAATACCTCCGAAAAGGTCAAGATTGAACATGATGTCGAATTAGGAAACATCGGAGATAATAAAGCCATATGGAGGAGACGTTCAACTCTGGCGAATGAAATATTCTCAAAGGTGACGAGCAGAAATCGAAAATTAGAAGAAAACATTAGATGCAAGAAAATAGGATTAGATGTGGATGTGGGGTCAGGACCAAAGCCGAAACTGGATTTGCAGTTACTTACGAACGGTGTAATGAAAGAAATTGCAGAGTTTGCCAAAGAACTGTCGACTAATTCTCAAAAACACTACATCGCTGAAATTTTGGAGTACAATTTTCATATTGGCTTTGAAAACAGTAAACAAAGACGTGAATTTGCACATCAAACTTGGCAGAGAGTGGTCGAAATGCAGAAACGTCTAAAACAGTATCCTGGCGATTTATCTATGTTAAATGAACCATGGAGGCTCAGTATACATCCATATTACATGTTTCCAAAGACTTCCAGTCAGACAGACCCTATTAGAGATTCTGGAATCAAGTCAGAGCATCTGGGATATGCTGAAATCTGTGTTAAAAGTGAGTCTGACATGACAGCCAACCAAGACATCAAGATAGAGGCATTCTATACTGTGTCAGAAGAGACCAGGGCAGACCTCTACCCCCTGTGTCAGGAAATTGGTCTGGACCTTGATGTGACGTATAAAGGTTGGTCTAAAGAGAAACTTGACAAGGATGTTTTGACCAAAGGGGTTATGATTGAAGTGGCTAAGTATACCAAAGAACTTTGTGGGACATACAGACAGATTGTCTTTGATATCTTAGAACACAATTTTGATCTTGATTTACAAGCTGTGGACTCAGAGCTCTTTCGATCAATTATCTTCAGCATTGGTTTAATAGGAATGAAGAAAAATAGAAATCGTAATCTTCGGGCATGGCATGAAACAGCCTTCTCAGTGCATATATATAAAAAGAAGGATCCTAAATTGGCACCAGCTGTTTCTAAAAGGCAGTCGGAACGACAGAAAAAGAGACAACTGTCTGCTGCTGATTGTGATAAAAAGAAAAGGGAGGCAGAGACTCAATCGGCAGGAATGTTTGAGAGAAATTTCAAAAAGCAGACATGTCAGTTCAGCAGCTTTGAAAGGACTGACCAATATAACGATGAAACTGCAGATGTTGACCAAATTGATGACCAAGGCTACATGTGCTCACTGGAGAACCCTGGTCTTGAACCTTCACTAACAGTCCTGTGTGCTGCTGGTGGTGGACACGTATCCTCTCCTGCCCCTCCCCTGACACCATCTTATGACACTCACACTGCCTTGTGTGCTGAAGAAGTGAAGCTGCAAGACAATAACAATATGAAGGCAAGGTTTGATTACTATCCATTTTGTGAACAATCAGGCATAGACCTTGATGTATATTCAAAATTGGAATCCAAAGAAAAACATGATTTGCAGGTTCTGACGAATGGTGTGATGTTCGAGATCCGTAAATATGTTAGAAGAAACAGAAAAAAGAAGGCCTATTCACGCTTTCTATATGACATTTTGGAGTACAACTTTGATATGAGTTTCCACAATCTGAAGTGGCATTCCTTTACGCAAAGATTAGTGTCGGATGTTAAACAACTGGCAAAAACATATCACCGTGACGTGGCCATCAACCCAAATCATGCAACTGATGTGTTTGTACTACACTTGAAAATGCCAACAGAAAGAAAGAGAAAGGAGAAGGTTCCTCAACCTGCAAGAACGTCTGAGAGAATTTTCAAGAAGAAGACCTGTAAATTGAGCAACTTTGAAAGGACCAACCCATGTACAGATGGAACTGCAGACTTTGGCCAAATTGATGACCTAGGCTACATGTGCTCACTGGAGAACCCTGCTCTTGAACCTTTGCTTACAGATCAAGCAAACATGTCTCATATAAAAAAGGAGTCAAATTAGTCACTTAAAGAATGAGCAGTTTGAAATAGTGTCCCACAACCCAAGGTGCTGATGGATTTGCTACCACAGATGGCAGAAGTAGGTATTACTAGCCACTTTTATATGTTTATGGCTATTTGTACAAAAAACATGATACCAAATTCTTAGGATATTTATTCTAGTCTGATATTGAAACCTAAAGATGTGATAAGGTTTATGGTCTTTGTAAGTGACTGCCCACTGTAATTGTTGTTTATAATTGTAAAGTAGAGACTGAAAGATACTGTATACTGAAAGAAAACATCAAGCAAAAATGCTGTTTTTATTTTGAACACGTTTATAAATAACTTCGTCAGAACCTCTTTCCTTGTTTTTTATTCCCCACATTGCAGGGTTTAAATGCAAAAAATGTCAAAGTTAGACCATGTCATAAGATTGCAGTACTTTTCTTCAGTTGTAAATGTTTCCCTGAACATTTTGGCGTTGACAAAGATTACTGTTTATATTTTGGGGTTTTGTAGAAGAACGTTTAATCGTAGTTTTGTGTCAATGACAAGAAGACCTTAGTTGTAGAGAAAGTTTTAAATAATTTCTGTTTCTCTCATCGGTCAATGGCCAGATGAAATTGTTTTAAAGCAGTACTTACTTCCAGCCTTTAGGTGGTAGTATTGTAATAGCCTTAGTTGTTACAACAGGAACACCAGCGTTGGTCTTCCATTGAGTTATCGTTGACATCTGCTTGGAATGGTTTGCAAGCCAGAAACCTTTTTTTTCGATTTATAATAAACAGTCAACCTTACATGCATCCCTGCTTATCTTGTACATAAAATGTGTATACATCTCAAATTTACCTTGGGTGGGAATTTTCAACTGTATGCTGCAGTTTTACATAACTTACGATGAACATAGCCTACACTAAATGTGTAATAGTATGCACATATTTCTCCACATACACATAAAAAAGGCAGATGGAGATGCAGCTTGATGATGCCCATGGTTTAATGGGAGGTCCAACAAGCTCATGTAGTATGGTCGGGTGTCCGAATACTTTTGGCCATGTAATATAGATCAGTGACGATTTGGTTGTATTTCCTGTGACAAATTTACAGAATAACAGAATAATCTAGCTTTGTTTAAGTATAAATTGACTGACGTATTTGCCTTTTTTTTTTATTGTAGAGGCAGGGTTTACATTAGTTATTGTTTGACAACTATACAATCTGTCATAGGATAGCAATTTATAGCCTGACGTTGTCATACTCATAATTCTAGTCAGAAGATGAGTCTGATACCGCTCCGTTGGGCTTTGAGTATGGGGCATGTTTCAACCGAACCTGGAAAAAAATGCCTCTTCGCTCAATTGGATAGACCTACAACCAATCAGAGCAACGTATGTTGTTTGTTGAAAACGAATTCAACCCAAGCGCCCTTTCGTGACGTGGTTGATTGCGTTACTGTTGATCATCTGTCCATCATCTTATAAAGCCCACCCTGACAATTTGATTGGTCTGAACAGCTCTTGTTCGGACATAGTTTTTCCCCAACCGAGCGACCCCAGACATAACTTCCCGACCACATTTTTTTGTTGGCAGGGTAAGTTCGGCTGACACCCAGGCTGCAATATTATAGGACTAACAGTTGCAAAGCAAATTGTAAATACATTTACACACTCCGTATTCATCACAAACGAACGATCATCCAATGAAAATGTATATTTATTTTAGCCACACTTGCACTCAGGGAAACTGGAAAGGGGGCAGGATATAGGTATTTTGTTTATGAGTTATTGAGTTTGTATCACACAATAGTTTAGTGTAGGCCATCGGCATCACACTCCCGAACAGTAGGCGGAGATGATGCGCCTCTTAAACGTTGGTTGCAATCTACCATAACATCAACAGAAGAAGAATATACACTCGTGCAAATCACAGACAGCCTGGTGCTAGCTATGCTATAAAAATACTTGTATTGCACCCGTAAGAATAGTTTTAGGGAGTGTATGGGTAACTAATATTTAATCCTGCGTTACAGCACTACCGACCACAAGATAGGACTCGCTATATTAAGTTTGAAAATGGAAGTCGTTGTGAAGCTAGAAGACGACGAGGAGGAGAGACCGTGCACCGAAATTAGTCCTGAAAAGGAGGAAGACGATCAGTTTTTATTAAACACTATTCGGTCTATTAAAACACAGACTCAAGACAACACATGTTTGGAATCAAATACCTCCGAAAATGTCAAGATTGAACATGATGTCCAATCAAGAAACATTCAAGAGAATAAAGCGATATGGCGGAGACGTTCAACTCTGGTGAATGAAATATTCTCTAAAGTGAAGAGCGGAAAACGCAGATTAGAAGAAAACATGAGATGCAAGAAAATAGGATTAGATGTGGATGTGGGGTCAGGATTTAAGCAGAAACTGGATTTGCAGTTACTTACGAACGGTGTATTGAAAGAAATTGCAGAGTTTGCCAAAGAGCTGTCGACCAATTCTCAAAAACACTACATTGTTGAAATTCTGGAGTACAATTTTAATATTAGCTTTGAAAACAGTAAACAAAAAAATGATTTTGCAAATCAAACTTGGCAGAGACTGGTTGAATTGCAGAAACGTCACGCACAGAAGCCTTTTGAATTATCTATGCTTAATCAACCATGGATGCTTGGCCTAAAACCATATTACATGGTTACAAAGACTTCCAGTCAGAGAGACCCTATTAGAGATTCTGGAATCATCACCTCAGAGCATCTGGGGTATGCTGAAATCTGTGTTGAAAGTGAATCTGACATGATGGCCAACCAGGACATCAAGGTGGAGACATTCTATACTGTGTCAGAAGAGACAAAGGCAGACCTCTACCCCCTGTGTCAGGAAATTGGTCTGGACCTTGATGTGACATATAAAGGTTGGTCTCAAGAGAAACTTGACATGGATGTTTTAACCAAAGGGGTTATGATTGAAGTGGCCAAGTATACCAAAGAACTGTGTGGGAATTACAAGCAGATAGTCCTTGATATTCTGGAACACAATTTTGATCTTGAATTGCAAACTGTGGACTCGGAGCTCTTCAGAAGAATTGTCTTCAACTTCTATGCAGGACGTTTGAATGAAAAGAGACGTGGCCAGGCATGGTATGAAAGAGCCGTTTCGTTGCAAAAATTTAGGAAGAGGGATAATAAATTGAAAGCAGCTGTTTCTTCTAGAAGGCAGTCGGAACGACAGAAAAAGAGACAACTGTCTGCTGCTGATTGTGTTAAAAAGAAAAGGGATACAGTTACTCAATCTGCAGGAATGTCTGAGAGAAATTTCAAGAAGTGGACCTGTAAGTTCAGCAACTTTGAAAGGACTGACCAATGTACGGATGAAACTGCAGATGTTGGCCAAATGGATGACCAAGGCTACATGTGCTCACTGGAGAACCCTGGTCTTGAACCTTCACTAACAGTCCTGTGTGCTGCTGGTGGTGGACACGTATCCTGTCCTGCCCCTCCCCTGACACCATCTTATGACACTCACACTGCCTTGTGTGCTGAAGAAGTGAAGCTGCAAGACAATAACAATATGAGGACAAGGCTTGATTACTATCCATTTTGTGAACAATCAGGCATAGACCTTGATGTATATTCAAAATTGGAAGCCAGAGAAAAATTTGATTTGCAGTTTCTGACGAATGGTGTGATGTACGAGATCCGTAAATATGTTAATAGAAACAGAAAAAATAAGGCCTATTCACGCTTTCTATATGACATTTTGGATTACAACTTTGATATGAGTTTCCACAATCAGAAGTGGCATTTCTTTACCCACCGATTAGTGTCGGATGTTAAACGACTGGCGAAAAAATATAACTATGCCGTGGCCATTAACCCAAATCATGCCACTGACGTGTTTGCACTACACTCAACAATGCCAACAGAAAGAAAGAGAAAGGAGAAGGTTCCTCAACCTGCAAGAACGTCTGAGAGAATTGTCAAGAAGAAGACCTGTAAATTGAGCAACTTTGAAAGGACCAACCCACATACAGATGGAACTGCAGACTTTGGCCAAATTGATGACCTACGCTACATGTGCTCACTGGAGAACCCTGGTCTCGAACCTTTGCTTACAGAGCAAGCAAATGTATCATGATTTTTTTGTTTTTCAAATTAGTCACTTAACCCTTGTGTTATCTTCGGGTCATTCTGACCCATCAGTCATTGTGACCCACCGTCGTATTGCGACAACTTTACCGCATACAAAAACAAAGTGAAGCATTTTCTTTTAACCGTTGGGCTGTCTCAGACCCCCCACATTACGAAGGTTAAAAGAAAATTATTTTTATTTGTTTTTGTATTGGGTAAAATTGGGTAAACACAACGATGGTTCGTTATGAACCTTTGGGTCATGTGACCCGAAGGCAGCACGAGGGTTAAAAAATGTGCAGAGCTGGAAATGGTGTCCCACAACCCAAGGTGATGATGGATTTGCTACCACAGATGGCAGAAGTAGGTATTACTAGCCACTTTTAAATGTTTTATGGCTATTTGTACAAAAAACATGATACCAAATTCTTAGGATATTTATTCTAGTCTGATATTGAAACCTAAAGATGTGATAAGGTTTATGGTATTTGTAAGTGACTGCCCACTGTAATTGTTGTTTGTAATTGTAAAGTAGAAACTGAAAGCTACTGTATATTGAAAGAAAACATCAAGCAAAAATGCTATGTTTTTATTTTGAATACGTTTATAAATAACTTTGTCAGAACCTCTTTCCTTGTTTTTTATTCCCCACGTTTCAGGATTTAAATGCAGGAAAATGTAAAGGTTAGACCATGTAAGAAGATTGCAGTACCTTTCTTCAGTTGTAAATGTTTCCCTGAACATTTTGGCGTTGACAAAGATTACTGTCTTGAGTTTTTCTAGAAGAATGTTTAATCATAGTTTTGTGTCAATGACGAGAAGACCTTAGTTGTAGAGAACGTTTTAAATAATTTCTGTTTCTCTCATCGGTCAATGGCCAGATGAAATTGTTTTAAAGCAGTACTTACTTCCAGCCTTTAGGTGGCAGTATGGTAATAGCCTTAGTTGTTACAACAGGATTGCATTGTGCTTCCATTGAATTATCGCTGACATCTACTTGGAATGGTTTGCAAGCCAGAAACCTTTTTTTCTCGATTTGTAATAAACAGTCAACCTTACATGCATCCCTGCTTGTCTTCTTGTACATACAATGTGAATACAAGCAAAAATAATGTTTTTATTTTGAAATAATTAGGGACATTCCTATGAAATAATCGTATGCTGTTAACGTTTCACAACGTTAAAATAAGTATGCGCACGGCTGCACGCTAAAAACACAGTTGAAGGAAGCAGGACTTGTCAGAAGAAAAAACTAATCGTCCACGACAGAAGTACGAAATGCCAGAATGACAGAGTTAGTTGTTTGGCTATCGACTTTTACGTTTAACACACAATTTATACTTTTGCTAAGTACTTGACACATGCTTCGATAGCCAAACAACTGTCCTGGTGCACTCTATCATTATTGCATTTCGTACTGCTGCATTTGGGGGATGTACTGGTATTAGTAGGTGTGTTTTGCACTTCAGGGCCACCCTACTGACATCTGCTTGGAATTGTTTGCAAGCCAGAAACCTTTTGTTTCGATTTGTAATAATCAGTCAACCTTTATATGCACCCCTGCTTGTCTTCTTGTGCATAAAATGTATATATATCTGAAATTGACCTTGGATGGTAATTTTGTACTGTATGTTGCAGTTTTACACCACTTAAGATGAACATAGCCTACACTAAATGGGTAATAGTATGCAGAGATTGCTCCAAATACACATAAAAAGGTAGATGGAGATGCAGCTTGATGATGCCCATGGTTTAATGGGAGGTCCAACAAGCTCATGTGTGATGGTCAGGTGTCCGAATACTTTGGGACATGTTATAGATCAGTGAGGTATTGGTTGTATTTCCTCTGACAAATGTATAGAATAAGAGGATCATCTACCTTTGTTTAAGTATAAATTGACACAAGGTTTTGACTCTTTTTTTAACTGTACAGTCGTGGCTATAAGTTTTGTCAATGACAAATGTTGTGTTTTGCAAAGTTTGCTGGTTCAGTATTTGAAGAAAATGTTTTCACATGTTTCTATAGAATACTGTAATACAATAAGACAAATTTCATATTTTCTAAAGCTTTTTGGGGGCGAAAATGTTCAATATATGCAAATAGTCCCCTCTTTTACAGCAATCAATCTGCTCTTAAAATCCAATCAGAATGATAGTGATTTAACCTGCCTAGAACTAGTTCACATTTTCTCCTGATGATATGACTTACTGAAATTATGTTAGCAGTCATTTTATGCTAAGGCCCAGCAAGCTTTGCAAACACAAAATGTATGTCGCTCCCAATACTTTTGGCCACGGCTGTAGAGGCAGGTCTTATACGTTATTGTTTGACAACTAAACAATGTGTCTAGGATAGCAAGATAGCAAGATTATATGACTAACATCAGAGTTTCAAAGCAGATTACCTTCACACACCGTATTCATCAGAAACGAACGATCATCCAATGAAAATGTATATTTAGTTTAGCCCCACTTGCACTTGGGGAGTATGTGGTGGAGGCAGGATGTATGTGTTTTGTTTATGAGTTATTGGGTGTGCTCAAGCCTTCGGCGAGAGCACAACCTTTGTTCTCTCACATATATATTTATTGGGTGTGCTTTGCCTTCGGCAAGGGCACAACCTTTGTTCTCTCACATATTTAACCCTTGTGTTATCTTCGGGTCATTCTGACCCATCAGTCATTGTGACCCACCGTCGTATTGCGACAGATTTACCGCATACAAAGACAAAGTGAAGCATTTTCTTTTAACCGTTGGGCTGTCTCAGACCCCCCACATTGCAAAGGTTAAAAGAAAATTATTTTAATTAGTTTTTGTATTGGGTAAAATTGGGTAAACACAACGATGGTTCGTTATGAACCTTTGGGTCATGTGACCCGAAGGCAGCACGAGGGATATTATTATTATTATTGTGAGAATGCTGTTCAGCATTCTCACTATTGTTTTTCAACTTCTTAGTTCTTCCGCCGTTTTTTGGCCTTTAACTCGTTCTGCATACTTTAACCGATTCCTACAACTTTTGTATCAAAACGTTCAGCTCCTTCAGGAGATGATGGCTATGACTTTTGGTATTTCTCACTTTTATACTTTTTAAGACATTAAGGTTTTTGTGCAAATTATTCTCCCATTAAAAGTAATGGTAAATCCTTTCAAATCATTAAAAAGCTTCCTCCTCTTTCAAACGTAACTACTTCAGCTTACTTTCAGCTAGAGACACCATTCAACCTTTAAAATGTTCCCAAGACATTCAGCTATTCCCAAATGATTCAGCTTTTTCAAATGTTCAGCCAATTTTGAATTATGACAGTTTGAAATACATTAAAATGTTTGCTCCTTCTTGATTTTTATGAATGAGCCGTAAGCAGAGTGGCACACTCTGCTTGCTGCTCTTTTTCTGATATTCAACTAATTTGTCAAACAAATTCCTCTAACGTTCATATAGTTTAACTTACAGAAACAAGTTATACCTTAAAATGTAGGAAAGATTGTCCTCTTTCAGCCAATGTAACTACTAAAGAGCTCACATTTACAGATTTTCAGCTATGAGCCTTGAAGCGAGAGCAGCCTTTCAAATTCTCTCACTAACTTCAATGGAGAGGTGAGTAAAATCAGTCAGAGAAAGCAAGAAGGAACAAGATTTTGAAACTGCCGATAGAGTCGTATTTCTGACCGCACAGACATATAAAGGACATCTCTGGTTTCGGCAGAGTCTTGGGTCTCGGAAAATATCCTTATATTTTGGATTGGACGTATAGTTTTGCGTCTAGGTCAACTTGTTTGAGGTGTGGATGCTAGGTAAATGTTCGTTTTTCTCTCTGCCTAGCTCGTTAGCTATCACAGCTGCGCCATCACCGTGGCAACCAAACAAACAAGCACCAGGAAAGCAAAAGGAACACGTCTAGGTTATCTTGTTTGAGGTGTGGATTCTAGCTACATTTCTCTTTTTCTCTGCCCCCAGCGCGTTAGCAATCAGACACGCACCACTCAGTCTCTCACACAGGTGATTGGTACGTTTACTTGACCATGAGAAACACGATTACTAGCAATTGTCGGTTTATGCCAATAATAGATTACTCCTTTTACATGTGTAATTAGTTATGCGATTACTCAATAAACGCGTCTACATGATTCTTTTTTATTAATCGTTGTATGCTCCACGGACAAAACTTGCACCATCATCCTTCTGCAACAAAGTGTCCCCGTGTCTTCCTGTATCGGCTCTACTGCTGTATGTTTCATTCCATCAACACATTGAATCCTACTAAGAAAGCCGAGTAAACGCACTCAATGGTAGGCTACATCTGCTACTGCTATTACTATCCCAACTATAATTTCAGCTGTTACAACGATAATATTCTTGTTCCGACTAGCTAGCCTACTTCTTCTGTTTAACAGTTCAGCTTTCAGCTTCTCCCGCATTGTAGGCTATTTTAGCTCTTAGCTTTGTTAAGATGATGCAGATGATGCAGTTCAGCTTCCACACTGCCTCTTTTGTGTCACTCACACATTTTTGAAATTCATTTCAGCTTGCGGGTATTTTCTCATTTCTCACTTTTATACTTTTTAAAATATAAAGGTTTTTGTGCAAATTATTCTCCCTTTAAAAGTAATGGTAAATCCTTTCAAATCATTGTTGGAATGCTGCTCCAGCCCCTTTCAAAAATACCTTTCGGTTGCTTTGAAGCTTCAGCTTATAACTTTCTACTAAATTTTCACTATTTTCAGCTTTGTTAGCATGGTCAGCTATCCCCATTCAGGTTTTCAGCATTCTCACTGCTGTTTCGCAGGAACAGCCTTTTCTAGTTGTGAGAATGCTGTTCAGCATTCTCACTATTGTTTTTCAACTTCTTAGTTCTTCCGCCGTTTTTTGGCCTTTAACTCGTTCTGCATACTTTAACCGATTCCTACAACTTTTGTATCAAAACGTTCAGCTCCTTCAGGAGATGATGGCTATGACTTTTGGTATTTCTCACTTTTATACTTTTTAAGACATTAAGGTTTTTGTGGAAATTATTCTCCCATTAAAAGTAATGGTAAATCCTTTCAAATCATTAAAAAGCTTCCTCCTCTTTCAAACGTAACTACTTCAGCTTACTTTCAGCTAGAGACACCATTCAACCTTTAAAATGTTCACAAGACATTCAGCTATTCCCAAATGATTCAGCTTTTTCAAATGTTCAGCCAATTTTGAATTATGACAGTTTGAAATACATTAAAATGTTTGCTCCTTCTTGATTTTTATGAATGAGCAGCAAGCAGAGTGGCACACTCTGCTTGCTGCTCTTTTTCTGATATTCAACTAATTTGTCAAACAAATTCCTCTAACGTTCATATATAGTTTAACTTACAGAAACAAGTTATACCTTAAAATGTAGGAAAAATTGTCCTCTTTCAGCCAATGTAACTACTAAAGAGCTCACATTTACAGATTTTCAGCTATGAGCCTTGAAGCGAGAGCAGCCTTTCAAATTCTCTCACTAACTTCAATGGAGAGGTGAGTAAAATCATTCAGAGAAAGCAAGAAGGAACAAGATTTTGAAACTGCCGATAGAGTCGTATTTCTGACCGCACAGACATATAAAGGACATCTCTGGTTTCGGCAGAGTCTTGGGTCTCGGAAAATATCCTTATATTTTGGATTGGACGTATAGTTTTGCGTCTAGGTCAACTTGTTTGAGGTGTGGATGCTAGGTAAATGTTCGTTTTTCTCTCTGCCTAGCTCGTTAGCTATCACAGCTGCGCCATCACCGTGGCAACCAAACAAACAAGCACCAGGAAAGCAAAAGGAACACGTTTTTGAAACTGCAGGTAGAGTCGTATTTCTGACTGCACAGACATATAAAGAATATCTCTGGTTTCGGCAGAGTCTTGGGTCTCGGAAAATATCCTTATATTTTGGATTGGACGTACAGTTTTGCGTCTAGGTTATCTTGTTTGGGGTGTGGATTCTAGCTACATTTCTCTTATTCTCTGCCCTCAGCGCGTTAGCAATCATAGCTGCACCATCACCGTAACGACAGACACGCACCACTCAGTCTCTCACACAGGTGATTGGTACGTTTACTTGACCATGAGAAACACGATTACTAGCAATTGTCGGTTTATGCCAATAATACGATTACTCCGTTTACATGTGTAATTGTGAGAATGCTGTTCAGCATTCTCACTATTGTTTTTCAACTTCTTAGTTCTTCCGCCGTATTTTGGCCTTTAACTAGTTCTGCATACTTTCACCGATTCCTACAATTTTTGTATCAAAACGTTCAGCTCCTTCATGAGATGTTGGCTATGACTTTTGGTATTTCTCACTTTTATACTTTTTAAGACATTAAGGTTTTTGTGCAAATTAGTTTTGCGTCTAGGTCAACTTGTTTGAGGTGTGGATGCTAGGTAAATGTTCGTTTTTCTCTCTGCCTAGCTCGTTAGCGATCACAGCTGCTCCATCGCCGTGGCAACCAAACAAACACGCAGAAGGAACATGTATTTGAAACTGCAGGTAGAGTCTTATTTCTGACTGCACAGACATATAAAGAATATCTCTGGTTTCGGCAGAGTCTTGGGTCTCGGAAAATATCCTTATTTTTTGGATTGGACGTACAGTTTTGCGTCTAGGTTAACTTGTTTGAGGTGTGGATTCTAGCTACATTTCTGTTATTCTCTACCCTCAGCGCGTTAGCAATCATAGCTGCACCATCACTGTGGCAATGACAGACACGCACCACTCAGTCTCTCACACTGGTGATTGGTGCGTTTACTTAACCCTTGTGTTATCTTCGGGTCATTCTGACCCATCAGTCATTGTGACCCACCGTCGTATTGCGACAGATTTACCGCATACAAAGACAAAGTGAAGCATTTTCTTTTAACCGTTGGGCTGTCTCAGACCCCCCACATTGCAAAGGTTAAAAGAAAATTATTTTAATTTGTTTTTTTATTGGGTAAAATTGGGTAAACACAACGATGGTTCGTTATGAACCTTTGGGTCATGTGACCCGAAGGCAGCACGAGGGTTAACCATGAGAAACCCGATTACTAGCAATTGTCGGTTTATGCCAATTATACAAATACTCCATTTAGATGTGTAATTAGTTATGCGATTACTCAATAAACGCGTCTACATGATTCTTTTTTATTAATCGTTGTATGCTCCACGGACGAAACTTGCACCATCATCCTTCTGCAACAAAGTGTCGCCGTGTCTTCCTGTATCGGCCCTACTGCTGTATGTTTCATTCCATCAACACATTGAATCCTACTAAGAAAGCCGAGTAAACGCACTCAAAGTTAGGCTACATCTGCTACTGCTATTACTATCCCAACTATAATTTCAGCTGTTAAAACGATAATATTCTTGTTATGACTAGCTAGCCTACTTCATCTTCTGTTTAACAGTTCAGCTTTCGGCAGAGTCTTGGGTCTCGGAAAATATCCTTATATTTTGGATTGGACGTACAGTTTTGCGTCTAGGTTATCTTGTTTGAGGTGTGGATTCTAGCTACATTTCTCTTATTCTCTGCCCTCAGCGCGTTAGCAATCATAGCTGCACCATCACCGTAACGACAGACACGCACCACTCAGTCTCTCACACAGGTGATTGGTACGTTTACTTGACCATGAGAAACACGATTACTAGCAATTGTCGGTTTATGCCAATAATACGATTACTCCGTTTACATGTGTAATTAGTTATGCGATTACTCAATAAACGCGTCTACATGATTCTTTTTTATTAATCGTTGTATGCTCCACGGACAAAACTTGCACCATCATCCTTCTGCAACAAAGTGTCGCCGTGTCTTCCTGTATCGGCTCTACTGCTGTATGTTTCATTCCATCAACACATTGAATCCTACTAAGAAAGCCGAGTAAACACACTCAATGGTAGGCTACATCTGCTACTGCTATTACTATCCCAACTATAATTTCAGCTGTTAAAACGATAATATTCTTGTTCCGACTAGCTAGCCTACTTCTTCTGTTTAACAGTTCAGCTTTCAGCTTCTCCCACATTGTAGGCTATTTTAGCTCTTAGCTTTGTTAAGATGATGCAGTTCAGCTTCCACACTGCCTCTTTTGTGTGACTCACACATTTTTGAAATTCATTTCAGCTTGCGGGTATTTTCTCATTTCTCACTTTTATACTTTTTAAAATATTAAGGTTTTTGTGCAAATTATTCTCCCTTTAAAAGTAATGGTAAATCCTTTCAAATCATTGTTGGAATGCTGCTCCAGCCCCTTTCAAAAATACCTTTCGGTTGCTTTGAAGCTTCAGCTCATAACTTTCTACTAAATTTTAACTTTTCAGCTTTTTTAGCATGGTCAGCTATCCCCATTCAGGTTTTCAGCATTCTTGTAACGGGGCGACAATGTTTGGGTGTTTTGTGATTGTGACATGTAAATATTGGCTGTTGGTAGGGGGCGGGGTTGAACAATTGTAAGTGATTATTTTAGAATGGTGTATGGTTTGTAGCGTTCCCCAACAGGTGTGCCAAATGGTCTCTAATGAGACCGACGTGATTGGTGACGGGAGGAATTAAATGCGGAGGACGGCATTCAACGGGGGCTGGTTGGTGGCAGGGGCGTAGAAAGGACTCAACTACGAACCTCCACAGAGTGGAACAACAGCAACCGTTACGATCGAGCAGAAGGACCATACAACGCACTCAACGAAACAACGTCAAGAAACGCTGGAGAACACTGGTATCGTGAGCACCGCCAAAAGACGTACAACGCTCTCTATTTCGGCAGCAAAGGGAAGGGAAATACTCTTGCCTGTACCACATTGCCGTGTAACAGCCTGGTGGTTTAACTTCACTGACAGTGCGGGTCCTGATTTATCTTGTTCTTCTTCCGCAGTTCTCTGGGAAACGAACGCCACCGCTGTGAAAGGACAGTTTTGGTGGAACTGCGGTGAGCTTGCGGCTGCATTACACTGGAGCCCTGAGTCATCAGCTGGGTCGTGAGTGGTGTCTGGACTGGTGGTATAGCTGGACAAATCCTCTCATGAGTGGACTATTTTTTACTTACTTTTATATTAATCTGGATCTTCTGCTACTTCCGTGAGGGACTGGGGGTTATGAGCCTATCGCCGTTTTGCGGCATACGTTTATGGTGTACTATAATGTTTGCAGTGAAATTGCTGTGGGTTTGCAGTGAAATTGCTGTGGGTTTTGCTGTGAATTTAATGTGAATTGCTGTGGATTTGCTAACATTAGCTTTTGGCACCAGGTGTAGAGCTGCGATTTGCTCATGACTTAAGTCTTCTGTTTTTTTAGAACTGTATTAATAAAGGGATATTTTTTGTAAATTATTTCACCGTGTTGGTTGTGTGCCTCAAGGATGCGATGTAAAACTCCTATCCGTTACATTCTCACTGCTGTTTCGCAGGAACAGCCTTTTCTAGTTAGTTATGCGATTACTCAATAAACGCGTCTACATGATTCTTTTTTATTAATCGTTGTATGCTCCACGGAAAAAACTTGCACCATCATCCTTCTGCAACAAAGTGTCGCCGTGTCTTCCTGTATCGGCTCTACTGCTGTATGTTTCATTCCATCAACACATTGAATCCTACTAAGAAAGCCGAGTAAACGCACTCAATGGTAGGCTACATCTGCTACTGCTATTACTATCCCAACTATAATTTCAGCTGTTAAAACGATAATATTCTTGTTCCGACTAGCTAGCCTACTTCTTCTGTTTAACAGTTCAGCGTTCAGCTTCTCCCGCATTGTAGGCTATTTTAGCTCTTAGCTTTGTTAAGATGATGCAGATGATGCAGTTCAGCTTCCACACTGCCTCTTTTGTGTCACTCACACATTTTTGAAATTCATTTCAGCTTGCGGGTATTTTCTCATTTCTCACTTCTATACTTTTTAAAATATAAAGGTTTTTGTGCAAATTATTCTCCCTTTAAAATTAATGGTAAATCCTTTCAAATCATTGTTGGAATGCTGCTCCAGCCCCTTTCAAAAATACCTTTCGGTTGCTTTGAAGCTTCAGCTTATAACTTTCTACAAAATGTTCACTATTTTCAGCTTTTTTAGCATGGTCAGCTATCCCCATTCAGGTTTTCAGCATTCTCACTGCTGTTTCGCAGGAACAGCCTTTTCTAGTTATTATTCTTTTTGCCCCCCTAAAACTCAGTCAATATTTGGCCTACATAGACAACGTAGGTGTCAAAAGTTTCGTCTTGGTAGCGATTGAGTTGCTTCTATTGGAATTTACGTTCCGTTGCATGGTTTGGGCTTAAGTTAAGTTTTTGTGGCGAAAAGTGAAGCTAACTGTGGCTAATTTGCTAGCCACAGTCACTGACGTTACTAACGTCACTACGTCACTAACGTCACGAAAACACGCGTGACTACCTTTGGCAGAACATTCGTTTCGCATCTGTTAATTTGGGGGATAGCTAGGCTAACTATAGCTTTACTGCAAGGCAGCTGCAGAAACGCCACAAGCAAAGAGGCCAGGGTGATAACTATTTACTCATTTTACTTTGTGATATGACACACAATTGTGATGTGTAATGTACAATATAAGCTGATATTATTAAGGAAGTACATCTACTTTCGGAAACAGTAGTCTACTATTTCACTGAAATATTAGCATCATGACATTAGCCTGTGTTGCCCGGGCAACACATACTACAGTGGTCTATGATGTATCTGTTTTCAATCGTTAAAATAAACATTCCTCACATATACATTTTCGTTGTAGGATTTATTCTGACATTAGTAAACGATTTGTTGGTGAAATTACCATTACCTGTGGTTTCAAACCAGTGTAGCTCACTGCAACGCTGTAGCTTACGTGAGACACACTACAAAAACATCTAGCTTACACAACTGTAGGAAGTCAAACGGCGACAGAACATGTTCGGCACTCCCCTTACTTAAATAAAAAATTTCAGCTTAACCCTTGTGTTATCTTCGGGTCGTTCTGACCCATCAGTCATTGTGACCCACCGTCGTATTGCGACAACTTTACCGCATACAAAAACAAAGTGAAGCATTTTCTTTTAACCATTGGGCTGTCTCAGACCCCCCACATTGCGAAGGTTAAAAGAAAATTATTTTTATTTGTTTTTGTATTGGGTAAAATTGGGTAAACACAACGATGGTTCGTTATGAACCTTTGGGTCATGTGACCCGAAGGCAGCACGAGGGTTAAACCGTACAACGGAACGTTAAATCCAATTCAACCAACGCAATCGCTACCAAGACGAACACAGCAGTAGTCTAGTACTGTACCGTAGCAGTACAATTTACCGGGGCAGCTTCTCCACACAGGGCTATATCGCATTTTGCGTTGTTACTGACAATGATCGCTACCAGTGGGCTTTTTATCAATGAGCGATTTTCCACTAAATAAATGTCAAGCTTATTTACGTTTTGGGGGGCATATATTCAGTTAGCAGATGGTACTGTTTGAATCGCGATTCCATCTTCTACTGCCGGGTAACGTCGTAGAATAATCTTCAAAGGGGGTTCTTTATCAATGAATGAATGCAATGAGTAGGCTAAATGCCTGAAAATATCATGAGAATGGAAAAACTTAAAATGACGTTTAAATCATAGAGATTAGGTCAATTTTTACACCGGTCTGCCAAATTTATTCGTTTTGATTCAACTATGAGGCTGCCTCTTGCAGGGGAAATGAGAAGACATCTACATTCTACACTTCACTCGTATTTTCAGTTGTAAATGAGCAGCAAAAAAAAAATGCGTTTAAATCTATGTAATCTTCATAAATAATAAGTATGCATTTTTATATAAAATATACAGAAATATCAGTTGTAAAAATGTCATTCAAAAACGGACCCATGTGCAACCGACGCAAGCAAGCACACCCTACAATTTCCCCAGAAATTGTACCCTCTCTAGTTGAGGTTGTATCACAGTCAATGATTAGAATTAATGTAGGCCACCGGCGTCACACTTCCGAACAGTAGGTGGCGGGGATGCACCTGTAACGTTTGTTGCAATCTGCCATAACATTAACAAAGAAGAAGAACATGCACTCGTGCAAACCATAGCTCTGCTGCTAGCTATGCAATACAATTACAAAAACATTAATTTTAATGCACCCGTAAGAATAATTGTTCCAGGAAGTGTATGGATAACTTAGTAATTTATTCCTGCGTTACAGGACTATAGAATATAAAACAGGACTCGCTGTCTTTAGTTTGAAAATGGAAATCGTTGTTGTGAAGCTAGAAGACGAGGAGAGACCGTGCACCGAAATTAGTCCTGAAGAGGACGACAAACAGTTTTTAGCAAACACTATTCGGTCTATAAAAACACAGACTCAAGACAACACATGTTTGGAATCAAATACCTTCGAAAATGTCACGATTGAACATGATGTCAAACCTAGAAACATTGAAGAGAATAAAGCGATATGGCGGAGACGTTCAACTCTGGTGAATAAAATATCAAAGGCGAAAAAAGGAAAACGCAGATTAGAACAAAACATGAGATGCAAGAAAATAGGGATTGATCTGGATGTGGGGTCAGGATTTAAGCAAAAACTTGATTTGCAGTTACTTACGAACGGTGTAATGAAAGAAATTGCAGAGTTTGCCGACGAACTTTCAACTATTCCTCAAAAACACTACATCGCAGAAATTCTGGAGTACAATTTTAATATTAGCTTTGAAAACAGTAAACAAAAAAATGAATTTGCAAATCAAACTTGGCAGAGACTGGTTGAATTGCAGAAACGTCACGCACAGAAGCCTTTTGAATTATCTATGCTTAATCAACCATGGATGCTTGGCCTAAAACCATATTACATGGTTACAAAGACTTCCAGTCAGAGAGACCCTATTAGAGATTCTGGAATCATCACCTCAGAGCATCTGGGGTATGCTGAAATCTGTGTTGAAAGTGAGTCTGACATGATGGCCAACCAGGACATCAAGGTGGAGAAATTCTATACTGTGTCAGAAGAGACCAGGGCAGACCTCTACCCCCTGTGTCAGGAAATTGGTCTGGACCTTGATGTGACATATAAAGGTTGGTGTCAAGAGAAACTTGACATGGATGTTTTAACAAAAGGGGTTATGATTGAGGTGGCCAAGTATACAAAAAAACTGTGTGGGACATACAAGCAGATAGTCCTTGACATCTTGGAACACAATTTTGATATTGATTTGCAAACTGTGGACTCTGAGCTCTTTAGAAGAATTCTCTACCACTTCTATGCAGGACGTTTGAATAAAAAACAACGTGGTCAGGCATGGTATGAAACAGCCATCTCGTTGCAAAAATTTAGAAAGTGGGATCGTAAATTGGCACCAGCTGTTTCTAAAAGGCAGTCGGAACGACAGAAAAAGAGACAACTGTCTGCTGCTGATGGTGATGAAAAGAAAAGGGAGTCAGTTACTCAATCTGCAGGAACGTCTGAGAGAAATTTCAAGAAGCGGACATGTAAGTTCAGCAGCTTCGAAAGGACCGACCAATATAACAATGAAACTGCAGATGTTGGCCAAATGGATGGCCTAGGCTACATGTACTCATTGGAGAACCCTGGTCTTGAACCTTCACTAACAGTCGTTTGTCCTGCTGGTGGTGGACACGTATCCTCTCCTGCCCCTTCCCTGACACCATCTTATGACACTCACACTGCCTTGTGTGCTGAAGAAGTGAAGCTGCAAGACAATAACAATATGAAGGCAAGGTTTGATTACTATCCATTTTGTGAACAATCAGGCATAGACCTTGATGTATATTCAAAACTAGAATCCAAAGAGAAACGTGATTTGCAGTTTCTGACGAATGGTGTGATGTTCGAGATTCATAAATATGTTAATAGAAACAGAAAGAAGAAGGGCTATTTACGCTTTCTATATGATATTTTGGAGTACAACTTTGATATGAGTTTCCACAATCAGAAGTGGCCTTTTTTTATTACCCGTTTACTGTCAGATGTTAAACGACTGGCGAAAAAATATAACTATGCCGTGGTCATCAACCCAAGTCATGCCATTAATGTGTTTGCACTATACTCAAAAATACCAACAGTAAGAAAGAAAAAGGAGATGGTTACTCTACCTGCAAGAACGTCTGAGAGAATTTTCAAGAAGACCTGTAAATTGAGCAACTTTGAAAGGACCAACCCATGTACAGATGGAACTGCAGATATTGGCCAAATGGATGACCTAGGCTACATGTGCTCACTGGAGAACCCTGGTCTTGAACCTTTGCTTACAGAGCAAGCAAACGTGTCATGATTTGTGTCCCACAACCCAAGGTGATGATGGATTTGCTACCACAGATGCCAGAACTAGGTATTACTAGTCACTTTTAAAATGTGTATGAACATTTCTACAAAAACAAACATGATACCAAGTTCTTAGGGGATTTATTCTAGCCTGATATTGAAACCTAAAGATGTGATAAGGTCTGTGGTGATTGTAAGTGACCACATTGCAGGGTTTAAATGCAGGAACATGTAAAGGTTTGACCATGTAAGAATATTGCAGTACCTTTCTTCAGTTGTAAATCCCTTAACATTTTGGGGTTGACAAAGAGAAGTGTTTATATCTTGGAGTTTTCTAGAAGAACATTCAATCGAAGTGTTGTGTCAATGACATAAAGACCATAGTTGTACAGAAAGTTTTTAATAATTTATATTTCTATCATTGGTCAATGGCCAGATGAAATTGTTTTAAAGCAGTATTTACCTCCAGCCTTTAGGTGGCAGTATGGTAATAGCCTTAGTTGTTACAACAGGAACACCAGCATTGGGCTTCCATTGAGTTATCGCTGACATCTGCTTGGAATTTTGAAAGCCAGAAACCTTTTGTTTTGATTTGTAATAAACAGTCAACCTTATATGCATCCCTGCTTGTCTTCTTATGCATAAAATGTGTACACATCAGAAATTTACCTTTGGTGGGAATTTTCTACTGAATGTTGCATTTTCACACCACTTAAGATGAACATAGCCTACACTAAATGTGTAATAGTATGCAGATATTGCTCCACATACACATAAAACGTAGATGGAGATGCAGCTTGATGATGCCCATGGTTTAATGGGAGGTCCAACAAGCTCATGTGCTATGGTCAGGTGTCCACATAGTTTTGGCCATGTAATATAGATTAGTGAGGATTTGGTTGTATTTCCTGTGACAACTTTACAGAATAACAGGATCATCTACCTTTGTTTAAGTATAAATTGACTTAAGTATTTTCCCTTTTTTTACTGTAGAGGCAGGGTTTATATACGTTATTGTTTGACAACTAGACAATGTGTTGTAGGATAGCAATATTATATGACTAACGTTCGAGTTGCAAAGCAAATTACCTTCACACACTCCGTATTCATCATAAAAGAACGCTCATCCAATGGAAATGTATATTTAGTTAAGCCACACTTGCACTTAGGGAATCTGGGATGGGGGCAGGATATGTGCTTTGTTTATGACTTATTGAGTTCGTATCACAGTCAATGATTTGTATTAAGGTAGGCCACCGTCATCACACTCCCGAACAGTAGGTGGCGGTGATGCACCTCTTAAAGGTTGGTTGGAATCTGCCATATCATCAACAAAGAAGATAAACGTGCATTCGGGCTACCTTAGCTGTTACTGATAGCTGTGCTATAAAACATTACTATTATTGCACCCTTAAGAATACTTTTGTAAGGAAGTGTATGGATAACATAGTCATTTGTTCCTGCGTTACAGCACTACAGAATACAAGACAGGACTCGCTATCTTTAGGTTTAAAATGGAAGTTGTTGTGAAGCGAGAACAGGAGGAGCGACCATGCACTGAAATTAGTCCTGAAAAGGACGAAGACAAAAACATTTTTGCAAACGCTATTCTTGGAGATGATGAAGCGAAATGGCGCAGACGTTCAACTCTGGTGAATGAAATATTCTCAAAAGTGACGAGCTGTAAATTAGAAGTAAACAAGAGATGCAAGAAAATAGGATTAGATATGGATGTGGGGTCAGGACTGAAGCAGAAACTGGATTTGCAATTATTTACGAACGGTGTATTGAAAGAAATTGTAGATTTTGCCAAAGAACTGTCGACTTATTCTCAAAAACACTACATTGCTGAAATTCTGGAGTACAATTTTGATATTGGCTTTGAAAACATTAAACAAAGAAGTGAATTTGCATATCAAACTTGGCAGAGAGTGGTTGAACTGCAGAAATGTCACGCACGGAAGCCTTTTGAATTATCTATTCTTAATCAACCTTGGATGCTTGGCCTAAAAACATATTACATGGTTCCAAAGACTTCCAGTCAGAAAGACCCTCTTAGAGATTCTGGAATCATCACCTCAGAGCATCTGGGGTATGCTGAAATCTGTGTTGAAAGTGAGTCTGACATGATGGCCAACCAGGACATCAAGGTGGAGACATTCTACATTGTGTCAGAAGAGTCCAGGGCAGACCTCTACCCCCTGTGTCAGGAAATTGGTCTTGACCTTGATGTGACATTTAAGGGTTGGTCTCAAGAGAAACTTGACATGGAGGTTTTGACCAAAGGGGTTATGATTGAGGTGGCCAAGTATACCAAAAAACTGTGTGGGACATACAAGCAGATAGTCCTTGACATCTTGGAACACAATTTTGATCTTGATTTGCAAACTGTGGACTCTGAGCTCTTTAGAAAAATGATCTACCAACACTATGCAAGACATTTGAATAAAAAGAGAGGTGGTCAGGCATGGTATGAAAAAGCCATCTCATTGCAAAAAATTAGGAAGAGGGATCATAAATTGGCACCAGCTGTTTCTAGAAGGCAGTCGGACCGAAAGAATAAGAGACAACTGTCTGCTGCCGATTGTGATGAAAAGAAAAGGAAGAAAGGAACTCGATGGGAAAAAACGTCTGACAGGAATTTCAAGAAGTGGACCTGTAAGTTCAGCAGCTTTGAAAGGACTGACCAATTTAACTATGAAACTGCAGATTGGGACCAAATTGATGACCTAGGCTACATGTGCTCACTGGAGAACCCTGGTCTTGAACCTTCACTAACAGTCCTGTGTGCTGCTGATGGTGGACACGTATCCACTCCTGCCCCTCCCCTGACACCATCTTATGACACTCACACTGCCTTGTGTGCTGAAAAAGTGAAGCTGCAAGACATATATATGAGGCCAAGGCTTGATTACTATCCCTTTTGTGAACAATCAGGCATAGACCTTGATGTATATTCAAAATTGGAATCCAAAGAAAAACATGATTTGCAGTTTCTGACGAATGGTGTGATGTTCGAGATCCGTAAATATGTTAGAAGAAACAGAAAAAAGAAAGCCTTTTCATACTTTCTATATGACATTTTGGAGTACAACTTTGATATGAGTTTCCCCATTCAGACGTGTCATTCCTTTACGCAAAGATTAGTGCGGGATATTAAACAACTGGCTAAAACATATTATCGTGATGTGGCCATCAACCCAAATCATGCCATTGACGTGTTTGCACTATACTCTAAAATTCCAACAGTAAGAAAGAAAAAGGAGACGGTTACTCAACCTGCAAGAACGTCTGAGAGAATTTTCCAGAAGACCTGTAAATTGAGCACCTTCTAAAGGACCAACCCATATACAGAAGGAACTGCAGATGTTGGCCAAATGGATGACCTACATGTGCTCACTGGAGAACGCTGGTCTTGAACCTTTGCTTACAGAGCAAGCAAACGTGTCATGATTTTTTTGTTTTTCAAATTAGTCACTTAAAAAATGTGCAGAGCTGGAAATGGTATCCCACAACCCAAGGTGATGATGGATTTGCTACCACAGATGCCAGAACTAGATATTACTAGCCACTTTTAAAATGTGTATGGCCATTTCTACAAAAACAAACATGATACCAAGTTCTTAGGGGATTTATTCTAGCCTGATATTGAACCCTAAAGATGTGATAAGGTCTGGTCATTGTAAGTGACTGCCCACTGTAATTGTTGCTTGAAATGGCCAAGTAGAAATTGAGAGCTATATTGAAAGAAAGCATCTTTGCTTAATTTCATGTTTTTATTTTGAATACATTTATAAATAACTTTGTCAGAACCATTTTCATGGTTTTTGATTCCCCACATTGCAGGGTTTAAATGCAGGAAAATGTAAAGGTTTGACCATGTAATAATATTGCAGTATCTTTCTTCAGTTGTAAATGTTTCCCTGAACATTATGGGGTTGACAAAGACTAGTGTTTGTATCTTGGGATTTTCTAGAAGAACATTCAATCGAAGTTTTTTGTCAATGACATGAAGATCTTAGTTGTAGACAAAGTTTTTAATCATTTATATTTCTATCATTGGTCAATGGCCTGATTAAATAGTTTTAATGCAGTATTTACCTTCAGCCTTTAGGTGGCAGTATGGTAATAGCCTTTGTCGTTACAACAGGAACACCAACATTGGTCTTCCATTGAGTTATTGCTGTCATCTGCTAAGAATTTTGAAAGCCAGAAACCTTTTGTTTTAATTTGTAATAAACTGTCAACCTTATATGTATCCCTGCTTGTCTTGTGCATAAAATGTGAATACATCAGAAATGTACCTTGGGTGGGAATTTTTCCCTGTATGTTGCATTTTTACACCACTTAAGATGAACCTAGCCTACACTAAATGTGTAATAGTATGCAGATATTGCTCCACATACACATAAAAAAGGTAGATGGAGATGCAGCTTAATGATGCCCATGGTTTAATGGGAGGTCCAACAAGCTCATGTGCTATGGTCAGGTGTCCACATAGTTTTGGCCATGTCATATAGATCAATGAGTTTTTGGTTGTATTTCCTGTGACAAATTTACAGAATAACAGGATCATCTACCTTTGTTTAAGTATAAATTGACTCAGGTATTTGCCTTTTTTTTTTTTTTTTTTACTGTAGAGGCAGGGCTTATATACGTTATTGTTCGACAACTAGACAATGTGTAGTAGGATAGCAAGATTATATAACTAACATTAGAGTTGCAAAGCAAATTACCTTCACACACTCCGTATTCATCAGAAACGAACGATCATCCAAGGAAAATGTATATTTAGTTAAACCACACTTGCACTCAGGGAACAGGTGGTGGGGCAGGATATAGGTGTTTTGTTTTGGAGTTATTGAGTTATCACAGTCAATGATTTGTATTTATGCAGGCCACCGGCATCACACTCCAGAACAATAGGTGGCGATGCATCTCTTAAACGTTGGTTGCAATCTGCCATAAAATCAACAAAGAAGATAAACATGCCTTCGTGCAACCATAGCTCTGCTTCTAACTGTGATATGAAAATACGAAAACATTACTATTATTGCACCCGTAGGAATACTTTTATAAGGAAGTGTATGGATAACTTATAGTCATTTGTTCCTGCGTTACAGCACTACAGAATACAAGACAGGACTCGCTATCTTTAGGTTTAGAATGGAAGTTGTTGTAAAGCTAGATGACGATATGGAGAAGCGACCATGCACTGAAATTAGTCCTGAAAAGGAGGAAGACAAAAACATTTTAGCAAACACTGTTCGGTGTATTAAAATACAGACTCAAGACAACACATCTTTGATATCAAATACTTCCAAAATTGTCAAGATTGAACAGGATGTCAAATCAAGAAACATTGAAGAGAATAAAGCGATATGGCTGAGACGTTCAACTCTGGTGAATGAAATATTCTCAAAGGTGACTAGCTGTAAATTAGAAGAAAACATGAGATGCAAGAAAATATGATTAAATGTTGATGTGGGGTCAGGACTGAAGCAGAAACTTGATTTGCAGTTACTTACGAACGGTGTATTGAAATAAATTGTAGATTTTGCCAGAGAGCTGTCGACTTATTCTCAAAGACACTACATTGTTGAAATTCTGGAGTACAATTTTGATATTGGCTTTGAAAACAGTAAACAAAGAAAGGAATTTACAAATAAAACTTTGCGGAGATTTGTTGAACTGCAGAAACGTCACGCACAGAAGCCTTTTGAATTGTCTAGTCTGAATCAACCTTGGATGCTTGGCTTAAAACCAAATTACATGGTTCCAAAGACTTAAAGTCAGAGTGACCCTCTGAGAGATTCTGGAATCATCAAGTCAGAGCATCTGGGGTATGCTGAAATCTGTGTTGAAAGTGAGTCTGACATGATGGCCAACCAGGACATCAAGGTGGAGACATTCTATACTGTGTCCAAGGAGACCCGGGCAGACCTCTACCCCCTGTGTCAGCAAATTGGTCTTGACCTTGACGTGACATATAAAGGTTGGTCTCAAGAGAAACTTGACATGGACGTTTTAACAAAAGGGGTTATGATTGAAGTGGCTAAGTATACCAAAGAACTGTGTGGGCCATACAAGCAGATAGTCCTTGACATCTTGGAACACAATTTTGATCCCAAACTGTGGACTCTGAGCTCTTCAGAAAAATTATCTACCAACGCAATGCAGGACGTTTGACTAATAAGAACCGTGGTCAGGCATGGTATGAAAGACCCATCTCATTGCAAAAATTTAGAAAGAGGGATTTTAAATTGAAACCAGCTGTTTCTAAAAGGCAGTCGGAACGACAGAAAAATAGAAAACTGTCTGCTGCTTATGGTGATAAAAAGAAAGGGGATACAGTTACTCAATCTACAGGAACATCTGAGGGAAATTTCAAGAAGACAAGTAAGTTCAGCAACTTTAAAAGGACTGACCCATATACAAATGGAACTGCAGATGTTGGCCAAATTGATGACCTAGGCTACATGTGCTCACTGGAGAACCCTGGTCTTGAACCTTCACTAACAGTCCTGCGTGCTGCTGGTGGTGGACACGTATCCTCTCCTGCCCCTCCCCTGACACCATCTTATGACACTCACACTGCCTTGTGTGCTGAAGAAGTGAAGCTGGAAGACAATAGAAATATGAGGGAATGGCGTGATTACTATCCCTTTTGTGAACAATCAGGCATAGACCTTGATGTACATTCAAAATTGGAATCCAAAGAAAAACATGATTTGCAGGTTCTGACGAATGGTGTGATGTTCGAGATCCGTAAATATGTTAGAAGAAACAGAAAAAAGAAGGCCTATTCACGCTTTCTATACAACATTTTAGATTACAACTTTGATATGAGTTTCCACAATCAGAAGTGGCACATTTTTCTCCCGAGATTACTGTGGCTTGTTAAACGACTGGCAGAAAAATATCACCGTAACAATGCCATCAACCCAAATCATGCCACTGATGTGTTTGTGCTACACTATAGAATGCCAACAGAAAAAAAGAACAGAGAGACGGTTCCTCAACCTGCAAGAACATCTGAGAGAATGTTCAAGAAGAAGACTCTAAATTGAGCAACTTTGAAAGAAACAATCCATGTACAGATGGAACTGCAGATTTTGGCCAAATGGATGACCTAGGCTACATGTCCTCACTGGAGAACCCTGGCCTTGAACCTTTGCTTACAGATCAAGCAAGCGTGTCATGATTTTTTTGTTGGTCAAATTAGTCACTTTAAAAATGTGCAGAGCTGGAAATAGTGTCCCACAACCCAAGGTGATGATGGATTTGATACCACAGATGCCAGAATAGGTATTACTAGCCACTTTTAAAATGTGTATGGCCATTTCTACCCCAAAAAAACATGATACCAAGTTCTTAGGGGATTTATTCTAGCTTGATATTGAAACCTAAAGATGTGATGAGGTCTGTGGTCATTGTAAGTGACTGCCCATTGTAATTGTTTCTTGAAATGGCCAAGTAGAAACTGAGAGCTATATTGAAAGAAAGCAATTTTGCTTAATTTTATGTTTTCATTTTGAATAAATTTACAAATAACTTTGTCAGAATCTTTTTCCTAGTTTTTGATTCCCCACATTGCAGGGTTTAAATGCAGGAACATTTTAAGGTTTGACCATGTAAGAATATTGCAGCATCTTTCTTCAGTTGTAAATTCTTCCCTGAACAATTTGGGGTTGACAAAGAGTAGTGTTTATATCTTGGGGTTTTCTAGAAGAACATTCAATCGAAGTTTTGTGTCAATGACATGAAGATCTTAGTTGTAGAGAACGTTTTGAATCATTTATATTTCTATCATTGGTCAATGGCCAGATGAAATAGTTTTTAAGCAGTATGTACCTCCAGCCTTTAGGTGGCAGTATGGTAATATCCCTGCTCGTTACAACAGGAACACCAGCATTGGGCTTCCATTGAGTTGTAACTGGCATCTGCTAGGAATTTTGAAAGCCAGAAACCTTTTGTTTTGATTTGTAATAAAAAGTTAACCTTATATGCATCCATGCTTGTCTTCTTGTGCATAAAATGTGTACACATCAGAAATTTACATTGGTTCGGAATTTTCTACTGTATGTTGCATTTTTACACCACTTAAGATGAACACAGCCTACACTAAATGGGTAGAAGTATGCTGATATTTCTCCACATACACATAGAAGAGTTAGATTGAGATGCAGCTTGATGATGCCCATGGTTTAATGGGAGGTCCAAGAAGCTCATGTGCTATGGTCAGGTGTCCGAATACTTTTGGCACACTTTGTAGCTTTTAAATTCAGGAACATTAAATGTTAGACCATGTGAGAAGATGGTAGTACCTTTCTTCTGCTGTAAATGCTTCCCTGAACATTTTGGGGTTGGCAGAGATTATTGTTGATATCTTGGTTTTTCTAGAAGAACGCGATCAAAAAAGATTTGGCCTACTCTTAGTCGATCATCAGATTAGTTATCAAAGGAAGAGTGGAATTGGGTCAGAACTACATTTCCCATAATTTCCCCGGTCTGTAGTTCAGACCAATGCGAAGAGGGAGTAGACTAAATATTATTAGCAGAAAGGTAACAAACCGCCGAATCCCAGTCGTAGGAGGGCGACACGGTGGTGGGAACAAAAATATTATGGCACAATCTAATAGGACCCGCTTTGGCACGTATTAAAAAAAATCAACGATTAAGCTACACCAGTGGTGCAGAAATCGGAAACGTCATCCTGTCTGGAATTATTAGTCAACAAAAGTACATTGTTGCAAAAATAATAATTTGACTGTTACCCGTTCGGATCGAAATGGTAATCAAGGTTTACATTGCATCCTCTTCTGGATCTGTTGCGGTAAGTGTGGCTTAAGTTGCGTATAGTTTCACTGATGGAGGGGGTCGAATATGTTCTCCCGTGCCATGGTTTTATTCATCAATGATAGTTGTTTATGCAACTTCTCTGATGCTCGTCTCCCATATTCCAAAATTTGACTTAATTGATTCAAAATGAAACTCAGTATTAACATACTGGGAAAAAGCATTTTGCATACGTTTTGTTTAATGATGTTTTGTTTCAGACAAACTCATACCCATTCACAAAATAACTAGGCTAGCCTACTCCATATCTTCTTACACTTGAATGTAGGTTTTAAATCAGACTATTAATATTATAAGTCTAATTTTTATTAATGACGCCAGAGATGCCTTCACTCAATTCACTTAAACCCTTTTTGTTTGGAGAAGAGCAGTTTGGCTTTAAGGAATAATAATCCTCCTCAATCTACAGCATGCAATCGGATGACAGTCTACGAAACTGAAATGGCATCTATTTGATGGTGAAAGCATAGCCCAAAACGTAGACTTTTGGCCTTTTGCTAAATGGTATAATGCATTTGAAAACGGATTTTAATACAGACGTTTCAATGATTAACAAAGTGTATTTTTACAGTGTAAGGAAATGGTCCTTGGTAATTTACTCTGAATGCACATTTTTACTTGATGCTTGAGCTGAAAGCTGCAAGGATTGTCCCATGCCACTACTCTCATGCAGATGGCTTGCATTCATAATTTAGAAAAGGATTCTTAATGTCTTGTCGATAGCCAAATGCTTGCCTAGCCAGGAAAAAGAAAGGTGCAATGAACATACATACAGTATATGTAAGTTTGTTTCTTTGTCCATAGATGAATGAGGATGAGCTATTTAACTCTGGCATCATGATAGAGATGTAAGGCGATTGGAATAGAAACGTTGATACCCCATGTCTTGGATAATTGGTCAAATGAGAAATGGGGCCAGCTCTGATATGGCAACCCAATTGACTTTGAACAGCATTAAAGTGAATTCAAAAATGTTTTTAGAGCGGATTGATGGAAGGTGGCAGATCTCATTTGTTGAATTCATGTCAAATGGTCTGATGTGTTGTTAGTATGCTGGGGTGGGAGGGGGCAGTGTTAACCACAGGTAATATTGTATTTTGACTTATAGTGTGTGTATGTGTTGGTGCTGGATGTGGTGCTGGTGGTGGTGAGTGGTACCACCCCACCCCTGAGTGTACCACCCTAGAGTGAGCAGTTCTTACATAAGAGGTAGAAGACTAGTGGGTCTGAAACCACCCATCCAGAAACAGGCGGGTTACAAATGACCCACAGTTCTCCTAGCTGGACTTTAACCATTGGTTAAAATGTTGCCTAATGGAGACTAAAGCGGATCCTAGATCTTGTACATCACACCCAGACTGTTTCACACATTATAATATGGGATGGTACATCTGTATTTGCCAGTCGTTGTGATCATACAAGTACAGTGGTTTTTGACGCTACTTTCTTCATTATTTATCCTCCCTCACTCTCTATTTTTCACGCAAGCAGACTCTAGCTTGGTTGTGACCTGTTGCGTTGAGTAGAGGATTAGCTCTCTGTCTTAAAGCTTCGTTAATCTCAGTAGCAGAGGCACATAACAAAACAAGTGCTCAGAGTACTCTGACAATCTGACCTCAAACACACACACACACGTGCACACTTGTCATTTTATTCACACACTTATACACAGGGAGTGTGTAGTAAAATTCATTCAGGAATCAAATCGATTGTTGATGTTCAATGAAGTTAATCAATATGTTGACATGACATTAGTTTTTAATGTACATTGACATATGAATGGAAAGCATCCACTAACCTTATTATTTTCCCACAATAACGGTTGTTCAGACCCCCAGCTCCCAGTTAGCACTGAAAGATTTCTGTGCCTGGAAAAGCAGCAACGGTCACTATTAGTGAATCCTTAAAACTTTGATCGCTATTAAACTGGTCTTGGGCAACACGAAACAATGTACAGTATATGGTTGTCCCCAGTATATGGTTGTCCCCAGTATATGGTTGTCCCTGCACTTAGTAAATAGATAGATACATAGATGTAATCTATGTTCTGTGTACTTGTATGTTATGGGATGTCAGGTTGCTTTGCGTTGTCTTGTCCTAAGAATTTCAGTGCCCAGTCTGACCCTGTGTTGTTCTGTGCATCTGACAATAAAAGACTTGAACTTGGACTTGAACTAAATAATCAAAAGGCATACTGTTTGGGCTGTTTTATGGCTGAAGCTATGCCAATGAAGTTGGTTACAGTGGTACCACGGATGGCCGACAATGCTTTCCTATACAGTGAAATTAGACAGCGTCTGGCTGTCTGTTGATTGTTCTGTACACTATTCATTTTCTTCACATTGTCATGCCCTCAATTGTCTGGGGGTCAAAACAATGGGTCCATTGTGCCTTCACCATCCCAAACACTCATACGCACACACACACAAACGCAGTCCTCCGCACACAGTATGACTCCAGAAGACACAATATTTTCATGGCACTGAACAGTGGGTCATGTCGAAGCATAGTTTGTTTGTGGCTATTCTCAAGAGTCTGAGGCAGAACAGAATGAAGAACCATCCACTTATTGGGATTTCAACAATGAAAGTGGAAATACACAACAACAATAACAGACAGAATCAAAACAGGCAAAAAAAATGGAGACGAATAGGAAGTAATCATCCAAGACGCATTCAATCCATAAGTACTGTCTATGTTCTATAGGAGCTAGAAGAGGCTCCGGTGGGCTGTTGTTGAGCACATTTGTGACACATTGTATTTGACCCTTTCTATACCTTTGTCTAATAGCTAGAAGGCTGGTGCGGTGACTGATGAACTATGCACTATGTCTGGAAACCCTGCTTTCATTGTGTCATTTACTTCTGTTAAATGACTATGTTTAAGTCTGGTTGTATTTTGGGGTTAGCAGATTTTTTAGGAGGGCTGTCTCTATCGCTTTTCCTCCCTTTCTCATCGTGGTGACTGGGTTCGGCTGAGGCACATTGCCAAATGAGACACAGGAAGTAAGCTCCGTCAGCACGTGTGTGTGTGTCTTTTAATAACCCAGTCAAAAGCGTGGGATTTCCTTCTCCTCCTCAACATTGTCATTAGATTGCTGTTTGGAAAACACTAACAGGGTCATGTTCCCTGTCGAGACAGTGAACCGTACCAATTACTCAGGGAGTTACTCAGTCCACAAAGCACTGCAAGAACCCACAGTGTATGTACGCAGCCGGAACCTTCTCCACTCTCAGAAACCATTTTTGAGTAGTGTGCTGCATCATGAATAATAATGCAAAACAACATTGAAAGCATAATGGGGCTTAAAAAGAGCGATAAATGAATGTCCTGAAAAATAGACAAGCGACAATGGAAACCGTAACACAGCTTTAACCAGGTGGTATAGCCTATGGCCCTCATTGTATTGATGGGAAATCAGTGGCTGCTTTCCTGTTTCCTGACATCAAATCGTCTCCAATAATCAATAATCACCCACGTCTCCATTACTGCACGAGGGCAAGACAGACATTGCAGTCAATACACACCATGCACTCCCTCTCCGGTCTTATCCGCTAGTAAGATTGAGTCGTGTGTGGGTGTGTAAATCCTGCTGTCTGGCAGAGGTAGGCAGTGTCAGTTTCCTATCTGTCGATACAGGAGTGCATAATACGCCTGACCCCTCAGTCGCATGACCAGACAGGATCGCTCGGCTCCCATATACTCTCACTTACACACACACACACTCATACGCACACACGTGCAGGGACGCTACGACAAGCTGAGGTAATCTGAGAATACCTGTTTAGCATTTTCCACTCCATGTCATTGGCATGTATTCAATGTATGCCTGTACAGTAGCACATCGGATCGCGTGTTCACTTTCAGGAGAGTGTCTTTGTTGTCTTAGTGGGGTCCACATTCTCTGTATTTAAAGAGTTAAAGCAACAGATGATGAGAATCACTTTAGCCTTGTTTGTCTTAAACTGAGGCCTGTGTGCAACACTCAAAGTAGTGTCAGAGTTTCTGTGATAAAAGCAAATTAGTCCCAACAAGTAACGTATTGTCCGACAAACTTGTTTATATAAAGCATTGTAAATCCATTCTAAAAAAGACATTAAAGATCACTTATTTTTTAGATGTGATCCTTCACACGAGGGTTGATAATCTCACCTCTGACCCCCTCAACCCCATCTCCCTCTTTTCATCTCTTCGTCTCTTTCTTTTGCTCTGTCTTGCTCTCCCTTTATCCTCGCTGCAGGTGAAGAAGTATCAGCAGGCTGTCGTGGGCTTCCTGGAGTCTAATCGCATCTCCTTCCAGGAAGTAGACATCACTATGCTGGAGGACCAGAGGATGTGGATGTACCGGAACATTCCCCAGGAGAAGCAGCCACGAAAGGGCAACCCTCTCCCGCCGCAGATCTTCAACGGAGACCACTACTGTGGGGTGAGAGACTCCTCATTTTGTCCATGTGTTGCAGAGGTGGTTGGGGGACAGACTGTGGAAGAAATTGGGATTTCCTGTGTGCTTACATTAGTCACTAATCAATAGAACTACTCATTGGATACTAGTTAGTACGTTCTCATGTAAGCTTGCTATTAATAAGAGTAGATTGTGTCTATGTGTCAGGGTTAATAGATGTTCGGGGTCAGGAGAATGGTGAGACCATACTTCCCTGAACAGCTCCCATTCCCTTGTTCCGGGAACTGAAGCGTAGACCATCACACAACCCTAGTAATAGACTACATAGACTATAGCCAAACCCTAGAGATTGAAGACCAATCAACCATCATCTTGTTTCCATGCTCACAAGAGGCCTAGTTGTGCTTAGCCACAGATGGTAGTTTACAAAACCAGCCTTGTCCCCAAGGCATAACGTCAAGATGATTTGAATGCTGTACAGTCATGGCTTAAATCCATGCCTTGTTGTGGCTGAAATCATTTTGAATGTGCTGCTTGGGTTTCTGTTTGCCTTTGTCAGCTATGTCGGAAAGGTATTTTGCCGAGTTTACTTTGAACTAGCTAAGATAAGAAAAGGCTAACATGGGCTTCAAATGGGCTTAGTTGAGTTAGCTAAGCAAGCTAACGTTAGCCGTTTTCTGCTCAATTTGCAGAACCCATGTGCTACACCATAATCCTGTTGTAATCTGCCTGCTCGATGAGGCGGATAAGCCAGTCAACCTCTCTCTTTCTGTCTGGCCTTATAGCCTGCATAGGTAGTGGCCAGTGACACTAAAGTGTGGGCTTCTACGGGCTATATGGTAGTATATGGTAGCAGTAGTGAAGTATATGGTAGCGTTAGTGAATTCCGACTGATGGATAGTGTAATTCTGCATCCCTGTGATTTCCCATTGTCTCAGGACTACGAAGACTTCTTCCAGTCAAAAGAGAACAATACCGTATTTGCATTCCTGGGCCTTCATTCCCAACCCTCGGTGAAAGTAAGCCACGTACACAATCACATTCACCACTTACATAAAAAAAACAGTACTTTCACATTCACACACCCTCTCTTCTCTTTCTTTCTTTCTCTCTTTCTTTGCCACCCCCTCGCTAATCTTCCCTATTGCCATTGTATAACAGTCAGCATACATCGTGTCCTTAGTTTGCTGCAAATATTTTCTCTTTCGGGTTGTCACTCCGTGTCTCCCTGCTGTCTCTCTCCCTCATGACTCTGAGTCTAGCCTCTGAAATATTCATCGTTTGTGATTTGACTACAACTTTGCAGGGGTGCAAAAGTGACTTATTAAACTGTTGTCTCGGCAGTTTTAAATGACTAAAACAATGACCTTGTTCGAGTGTCTTTGCTTTTCCCCAGGAGACCCAGTGATAAAAGGTTACTATGAAAAGAGATCAAAAGAGCTCGGCGTTTGCTTTGAGATGTGTTGGATGAACTTACTAAACTGAATTTACTCCACTGCAGCTGTACAGTATATTATTTACTTCCTGCGCCAAATGTGATTAACATCATGATATTCGATTGGATTTTTGTTTTTTTTGGTGACGGTTGGTAGTAATAATAACTGACACACTCAAAAGTATGTTGCTGTAAGATGTCCAGCCAGTAGGAAACATTGCTCCTTGGATGATGTTGATATAAATAAACAAACAGTGGCTCTGAAACTAAATGACACTAATAAGATTGTCTAGCAGACATGGCTGAGTCTTGTCTTCGTCGTGATTGAATCTGCATTGAGTGATCATTAGATCACTCCTCTAATCTCTTGCTTCACTTCAGCCTCCAATCACATGCCTGTCTCCTCTCTGGAGGTTGATTGAATAGTGAATACATAAATGTCCTTACAATATGAACTGCAGACCAATCCAAACCATATTGTATCTTTATAAATTTTTGGGAGGCATTGTTCTTGTTGTACTGACCTTTTTTTTGCTATTCTAAAGGAGATAAGCATGTGGTATTAACCATGTATTTACTTACATCATTTCAGTTTGATGGATTTATCAAAAACAATGCATTAAGTAAAAAATAATTGAGATATTAAAGGATTAATCTTTGGATGGATGGATGGATGAATAAATGGGTGGATGCGTGAATAGAGGGGTGGGTGGCTGATGGGCAGATGATATGTTCACAAATGTAGACCCTCGCCCTTTGACTGCATTCTTCCCTTCAGGATTCAGAGTCGTAGGAGTCCCCGTCGATGCCTCGAGGAACCCCGAGGAACCCAGAGGAACCCTGAAGCACTGAGGCTGATCGTCCCTCCACCACCTTCACCGCCTCGTTTACCCCCTCAGTGAAGGTTCCCCACCAGATCTCCTGGAGATGCCACCACGTTGCCAAACATCAGAGCTCCACTGCTTCCCATTGAAACCATTCCACCCACCTTTCACTGATACACCTCAAGTCTAACCCGCCGGAGTGGGGCGTGGAGAGATAGGTCTAACACTTTTTTAGATGTTACTTCCTTGTATTTGTACAACTTCTGATACTGAAAGCGTGATGTTTAAAGTTATGTATTCTTTGTGTAACAGAACTCAAATGTAGCTCCTTTTGAATCACTAGAAGTGTATGTAGCTGTTGTGAGTTCCCCAGTCTATGTAGCAGTACTGTGAGATCTTCAGTGTAGTATGTGGCAGTATTTCTCACATGGCTTTTGAACGGGTAGTACAACCATGCAGACAGAAAGACAACACTAATGTGTGTGTGTGTGCCTGTGTGCATGTGTGTGTGTGTCAGATAAAGGTTGTTAATGAAGGCTGTGAGAAGTGAAGGAAACTGAGAGGGAGCACTTAATGCAACCTGAGACAACCTGGGGGCTAGCGTAGGTGTGTGTGTGCGCTTGGGCGTGTGTCTATGGACATTATTTGTGTGAAAAGATGGAGTGGTGATCAAACTACGAGTGACCTTGGACAATGACTGCATGGTCTAAAAGAAAACCACATCTCCCTCATGTTGTTTGTTTTTCTTCATTTATCCACACTGTCAAACTTTCACGTGCAAGACTATAATAGCTGCGAAAGGATTTTTCCACCACCGTCTACACTGTGGTGAATGGTGTGGTGAATAGTGGCCATAGTGTCCCAGACAGATTTGCGAGGGCGTTTCTGTTGTGTCTCTCAAAAGTAAAACACAAACAACAGCAGCATCCCATCCCATTTTCTATAAGTAGACAGTGGACGGGGAAAGAGACAGTCACATGATGTATGATCCTGCCCCCTGGATTAAGCAGATGGACAGATGCTTTATCTTTCATTTGCGGTATGTTTTCTCTCTTTCTCTCGTTCTCTCTCTCACTCCCTCTTTCTCTCTGTCTCTCCTCTCTCTCTCTCTCTCTCTCTCTCTCTCTCTCTCTCTTTAATTGTCTTCAACCTGTCACTGCATAGATTCCGTTCACCTTAAAGGATAATGCAGTTGCATAAACATTTCAACAAACGGTCTTTCCCCCATCCCTGTAACTCTCTCTCTCCTCATTTTCTCCCCCACTTCCCTCTTTCCCCTTATTGTGCTGATTCACTCTTATTAAATTATCATGGCTGGACGAACAATCATTTTGTGCTTACACATGATGGACACACACAGGCCCTTTTGGCCTTCAGAGATCATACACAAACACATGCGAAGAGACCCATTTTGTAGCGCCATCTTGTGAATTCATGTGGAATTATATTCATGTTTAGAGTGAGAACCACACATTCCAAAGTAAAACTTGCTTGCATACTGTAAAACAAAATGAACATTCCCTTTGCGGTATTTGCACTGTATAAGAAATAAAAGGGTACATAACAGTTGTTTGTTGATGCATGCTGTGTACTGTCTCTATGGGGTTTATGTAGGCTTACTGTATTAGATCAAATTTGCTGGACAATCTGTGTACTGTCTGTTTGGCATGCTTGCTTTGCTCTTTATTGCATGCTAACTCTGGCAGTATATGCATACGTTTTGACCTTAAAGCAACCACAAAAGTCTAGTAACAACCCATATTTTTACGGTGAGATTGGGGTCTGAAAAGATAAGTAACAGACGGTATAAACATTACTGTATAGGATGGCTCCTCAGACTCCCTACAGGCTCATGTCGTTTTCCCCATATTGATACATTTCATGCTTTCAGTTCGCCATACCATGGCGTGGGTCTGGCAAACACAGATTTCAGGTTATTTTACCTGTGACAATCACTACAAAGTATATGTTCTGCCTGCCGGTACTGCTGTTGATAAAAGTGACACACCGTGATGTAAACAACAATCAAAAAAATATTTTGGTTATACTTTTCACATGTTTTTTAAGGGATTATTTATGTTGTCAAATTTGACCAATAAAACTTTATTTTAAACAGAATGTATCTTTTTATGTAGTCTGAAGTCATAATGAGTCATCTTTATCAAGCACTTAGTGTGCTAGGGCTACCATTTTTTCACATGGCCATTTAATGTAATTGTAATGACATGAAATTACCCTAAAACCATGCTGAAATGTCAGATTAAATTCAGCTAATACTACTGTCAATTCATATAATCTCTTTTAGTTGTATTAAAGAAGCAAAGTCATCTAAGCCATGGTTTGTACAAGTTTCCTCATTGCATCCAAGTGCATAAACTATGTAGCTTACCGAGTAGTTAACCAATTCTGCTAGCCACTGTAAATACAGGACTGTAGATATAGCTACATAGTCGCCCTACCCTCTAAGCCAACAAGGGATAACCAAAAGAAGTATCAACTCTTTGTTTGTGAGGAGACAGCCAGAGTTGAATCCTGATGACTGGACACCTCTACATGAGACACGTCTAAGTGACACATCACTTAGATGTGTCGTACTGGGGGGAGACGACACTGACAAGGAGCACAAATGGCTCAGGAACGAAAACCAGTTGATCCCAGTTTACTCGTCTACTGGGAATGAGTACAGAATCACTAACGCTGAAATAGAACACAATGGTAACCACAGCAATTCAAAGAAGCAGCCCGTACAACTCTGGCACCGGTCATCTGGTACAGTAAGTGTCCTTCCAATTGTGGCACATTCTCATTTCTCTCCACTTTCTCCTGTCACCTTCCCAGTGTTTGACACCATGATTGGTGTTATCTCTTTTCTCGTGGACAGATTAAGCTCCAGTGTTCAGCTTTGTAAAATATCTGTCCTTCTGTTCCTCCCCTTTCATCTGTTTCTCAGGGCCTTCGTGTTTTTGCAGATATTCGATGTATTCATGGTATGAGGAAAGCACTGCGTCCTCACAGTGGTTTTTTGATCACAAGGAGTGGAGATAGGATTTGTCATTATTTCCCATGAGATCACTAAGGTATACAAACAAGCTGGTTTGAATGTAAAGTTAGAAAGATCTTAGTGTACATGTTACCAGGTTGTCAACATTGGGATGTGTGTCTATTTATAACGTACATCCACTGCCTGGGTGCAATTACGCCGTCTGTAAATTATTGTAACCCTGAAGCACTGGACCCATACTAGATGCCACATGACATTCTATTTGCATAACACACAAAAGTCAAAATCTGTGTGGATGTTATTGTATTACATAGGTATTCCTCCATGTCACATTTCCATTCCAACCTCGGTGTCTCCCACAAGAAAGACATATCAAAGTTAAACAACTTGGAAAGACATGTATTTATTGCTTAATATGTATTGTGTTTTTTTCATTTATAAAACAAACATTTCAAATAAGACAATGTTGGTGAGCGGTTTTCTTTTCTTGGTTAGAGCTTGAGGAAAGCCTCTACTGTCTCATCTTCCAGTGCAGTGTCAAACATACTGTAGTCCTATTGTATGTGTGAGAGAGAGACAGAAAGAGAGAGAGGGAGACAGGGGATTAACTTTAAAAGGCAGGTGCTCAAAGACTTGCGTGTTGTTGCTAGAAGTAGGTAGAGACAGTATGAAGTGGGTCTTTGCATTAAACTCATTCAAAATGACAAGGCATAATCTAATAGTTTCTCTGAGATGATGACTGACTCCAGTGCAAATAAATAGGAATGGGAGTTCCCAGATAAACAAAGTCTTGACGACTATAACCAGCTAGTCAGCACATTCAGCAAAAAAAAATCACCCCCCGACGTTCATATATGTTGATAACTTAATGAGAAAGGTGTGTCCTGTTGTGACATTCCAGCACTGTTTGAGCGAGAATTTATTGTCTCTGCTTGGTACTGTGAATTGGTTGAAGGAGGGTGTGTTGTGTGTGTGACAGTATGCGTCATTATCTGTGTGTACATTTGGGGCATGAGAATAGGTGTGTATACATAAGTGTTGTGCACAAGTTTGCATACGCATCAAACAAATCTGATCTTGTCCAAACGGATATATTAGGTCGACCAGGATGTCCAGTAACAGCACCATGATTTAAAATAGACATGTGACGGGAGAGTAAATTCACTGGCAATGTGTCACAATCAAATCATCACATTTGCCATACTATTATTTGCAATGAACACTTATGAAGCACTGAGTTTGATTCAGAAAAGGTGGGCGTCAGTTTGTGCATGTCATCAGTCTGTCTGTCTGTCTGTCTGCTGTGAGCACAGCATAAATAACGCTGAAAGCCAAACCGTAGCTTTACCAGTGGCGCAGATGTAGCAGGTATCTAAGAGGACTCACCCCACAGTAGGTGTCTCCATGAAAGATCTGCGGGGGCAGGGAAGTCGGGTCTCCGGTCTTCTTCCTCATCTCGTCCTTGATTTCAGAACTCTGGGAGATGTCCAGGGTCTTGTATGCGATCTTCTTAGAGTCCAGGTATGAGAAGATCTTGCTCTGCTGCTTCTTCACCTGAGGTAAAGGTTCATGGGAGATTTTCAGCCAAGCTTTGAGTACAGGTGTGGATCGAAACCTGGGGTTTGTGTATCTCTGTGCCAACTTTGACAGTATACTCCCTAGGCACCAGAAGCAAACACTGCATTCAACAACCACATATCGCAGTAAACTAAACAGAGGTTTTAAGGTCAAACAAAAAAGAAAACCTAACAAACCAGAACTGCAAAAGCACATAAGGCCATTATCAAGAATGTTATCACACCACAGTATAGACGAGAAGCATTGTCGCAGATCAAACCATGTCTCTGTGAAAGGAATAAAGCAAGAAAACACATACCTCTCTTGAGCTGCTGACGCTGGTGTAATACACTAGGATAGACATGATAATTGTGCAATAAAGTATCACTAATGCCAAGAAGACGAGTGTGTAAGTATTGTGTGGAAAGTGGTGCTCTATATCAGTGCAGTGAAGTAATGTGGGTAGCTAAAGTGTAAAGCAGGTTTTGGCACACCAGCAGAGTGATCATGCAGGTTTAGACATGGTTTGCCTGGTGGCCACACCTTTCTGTCTGCCTGCCATTCCTGTTGGTTTTCATGGATCAGTAGGCCTGTCTACTATTGACACATCTACACACATACACACACACACACGTGAACACACTCAGGTGATAGCTCTTTCTTTCTCTGTCCGTTTCTCTCACACAAACACTCACACGCTGTTGCTTTCTCTCTCTCATACACACACACACACACACACACACACACACACACACACTTCGCATGAGGTAGACTACTTGGGAGGATTGCCTGGGGTAGGCCTACATGGTAATTGTTTTTTTTTTTTTTTTTACAATTTACCTTCTAAATAGCACACAGCCGAAGGTAATGACCAGTAAAAGGTAAATATCTCGCAAGAGTTGTTTCTTGTTCATTTGTCAATTCTTGGAAATAGCGCATCCTTGCGGCACTAATTAGGTAACGGATTCTAAAACGAACATATGAATGTAACATACTATCAATTCAATTACTATTTATTGTAAATATATGTTAAAACAATACTTTGTAATTATCAGAGCCATATAAAAATCTTTATATATGGCTATGATCATTATATAGGCTACTACATTTACGCAAAACTATCTCATTATCCAACAGGCATATTTGCGGCCGGTATTTCTGTTTGTATGGGTCCTTTTGGTATTAAATGAATGTCGCTACCGTATGACGTCCTCTTTACCCGCTGTCCGAGAGGAGGTTTGGGTGGGTTCTTACAGCATCTAATCAAATCTACGCGATTTTTGTAACATCCTTTGATATAATGTCACAAAAACGACCGTGTTATCATGAACAACAATTTATTTTTTGTGTTTCGTCCTTATTTCAGAAGTTTAGGTTCATCATCCATCGCTAATTTACAATGGCCGAGGAAGGGTGAGCATGACTTGATTATACATCGATGGCTAACTACCTTACACCTCGTAATGTGGCTGAAGTTAATCTAGTAGCTGTTAAGTTTCAGTTTGATAAACGTTAAGTAGTTGGTTACCGGGACTTGGTATTGTGTAGCAAGGCATTGTTCCAGAACAATAATGTTTATTGTAATCAGCGAATCCATGTGCACCGGGTTAACTAGCACACTTACACATGTTCGGCGTATGAATGATGACTTACTTTCTTTAGTCGGATACCCCTTCACTCTCAATGAGTGAAACTCCTTGTCTGACACGCCAAAGGATAACCTCCTTACTCCCCCAACGCGTGATCCATGATTTAGCATGCACGGCTGACAATTCTCATTGCTCCTCTAGCGTCGCAGCCGGAGGTGTGATGGATGTCAACACCGCACTCCCAGAAGTGCTCAAGACCGCACTCATCCACGATGGTCTGGCTCGCGGTATTCGCGAGGCAGCCAAGGCACTGGACAAGTGAGCAGCCTGACCTTAATAAGTTACACTTGTTTTATAGTATCAGTGATGATAGTTTGGCTCCCTCTACTGAATCCCGTGAGGAGAATCGCCATCGTTACCCAATAAATGTCTGAGATACTATGATGCGCCTTATCAAAGCAGGTGAAGAATATAATTTGTAACCTGTTGGTCTAGTTTCTAACAATGAGTCCTCCTCAGGCGCCAGGCTCATCTCTGCGTCCTTGCGGCCAACTGTGATGAGCCCATGTATGTAAAGCTGGTGGAAGCCCTTTGCGCCGAGCATCAGATCAACCTCATCAAGGTGAATTATTTATGGGTGTCTGTCTGGTGTAAGGGAAGTTGGGCGCATGAAAATGGTGCTTGATTTTGATTATTGAATTCTGACAACATGAAGTATGCATCAATCCATTTGCACTTGTCTACTGCTGAAATCGACAATGCACTGTCAATGCAGTTTTGGGATACTATTGTATGAGAAGGTTTATAGTTCTGTATCAGTGATGATTATTTTGGCTCCCTCTACTGAATATTATGAGGATACTGCCATCGTTACCCAATTCATTGTCTGAGATACAGATGACGTGTAAAATTACACGTCAAAAATGACTACTTTTAAATGATAACTTAACATTGATTGGCCATGTTCTCCCTTGTCTTGGACCAGGTTGATGACAACAAGAAGCTTGGCGAATGGGTCGGTCTTTGCAAGATCGACCGTGAGGGCAAACCCCGTAAGGTTGTGGGCTGCAGCTGTGTCGTGATCAAGGTACATTTCTTGCGCTAAGAGCTGGGATTTTTGTGGTATCAAGTTCATTTGATCTTGGTACTATTTCATGGTTAATGTCCAACCTGTGTATCTAACCGTCAAGATTTGGTGTTGAAGGGTTGTTGAGTGATTAAGTCACAGATCAGGGGAGTGGGAGATCACCTCACTTGAGGGCAGTTGGGTTTATGTTGCCAGTCGAGTGCAGGTGCTGGCTGTCCGTGCCAGCAGCTGCTGTTGATGAACACTTGGCAAGACTGTATGCCAGAGTACGAGCCCCGCCACCCACCACTGGTGTCTGGGGTCCCAAATAATGGCTACATTGACTAAATGATTAGAACTGACCTTTACCTGAGATTGAATGTCCCCTTTATTGGAGCGTGTCTGTTTTTAAATTGGTCTAATGGCACGAAGGTGTTTCATCTTGGACTAAGTGTTCAGCTTCTGCAGTGTTTATCACCGAGGACAATATTAATGTAACTTCCTCTTGTGTGCAGGACTATGGCAAGGAGTCTCAAGCCAAGGATGTCATTGAGGAGTACTTCAAAGCCAAGAAATGAGGTGTCAATAAAGTTTTTGGAAAAGGATCTGCTGTTTGTGTCATGTTTTAATCATGTGTTTGGAACCTGACCTGTATTTCAGGTGTCCTGTAGGTTGGGTCAGTAGAGCAAAAGGTAAAGCATGCAGCACATCAAGAGGTGGGATCCTCCTGTCAGCAACAGCCTAGAAACGTACACTGACTACATGCACTTACAAGGGTAAGTGTGTGTAGTCAGAGCAGTGGCTCTGCAGGGAACCATCCTTTATAGTGTGATTCTGCCCCAACAAGTGTCCCAGCCCTGGAAGTGAATACTTAAAATTCAAGTGTTCTATGATGAGCCCGCTGAAATTTAATGCAGGAAAATGTTATGTTTCTGTGCAAGACCTGGTATCTTTAAGTGCTATGATCCATATGTAGTAGACTTCTGCAATCCACCAAAGAACCAACATCAAATGGTCTGCAGGATCAGAAAGGTAAGTTCATTCTGGTCAGATGTGAAAATAAGCTTTTTGTGGGAAAGCATTGATGTGGTGGCTCAAGAAATGGAAGGAAACTACACATTTTTATTAAAATATCCCCTTTTGCAGTGATTTGATTGACCAAATCATGAAAAATAGAAATTACAAGAGAATTTAGAAAGGGTTGTCTTCAGTCCTCAATATTGCAGCAACTTTAACTGCATGCTATACAGGCAGAACTGTAGGCTATCTAGTACAGTGTTTCCCAACCTGGGTGCCGTCTGACGAGAGCAGGGGTGTCGTGTAAAAGTCCTTCAACTAATTTTCCTTGCAGCTGGATGAGTCGACTGACATTAGTGGGCACTCAGCTCAGGGTGTGGGGGTGCCACAAAATGTAGTGTCTAAGGGTGCCTTGACTGGAAAAAGTTGGGAAACACTGATCTAGTAGACTGTAAGACATGTAAAAGACAAAGCTTTTGTGATGCTTCAATGTGGTTCTATTGTTTCATTGTTACTCAATAATTTACGTTCCAAAATGATTTAGAACTACTTGTCACTGTATACCTAGAAACTACCTTAGTATCACAGCTTTCAAATTGACATTTTAGTGATTTTTTTTATAGTAGTTTTAAGTATACCCATTTCACACTATTTTATACTATTGATTCACATTTGCATGCAAATTCATTTAGTTCCAAGTGTTGGCTTACCAACCCAAAGTCCCTGTGGTTGCTAGCTTTCAGTGAGGTTTCAGGAAAGTTCTGAAGGTCAGTGCAATGTCTGACTACGAGGAGGCACAACCCAGTGAGGAAGAAGAGACAACAGCACCATCAGACCTGTCCCCAGAGGCCACTGAGCAGGAGGACAGCCCCACTTCAACCCAAGTGGAAGAGATCGACAGTGATGCTGATTGGGACACTGACCTGGAAGCTGATGGTACCATGAAGCTGACATAACATGAAACTGAGTGCATTTAGAATTGAATGTAAATGTCAATATATGATACTATAGAAGACCAGATGGTAAACCAGGTGATTCTTCTTGTGAATTTAAATATTTTGCTTCTGGACACTTGTTTTGTCTTAAGCATTGTAACGCTAACATAGCTTGACTTAATTTATAAGTGAGTAGATCCTAAAGGATAGCAAAAATAAAATTAACCCAAAAAATGCAATTTCCTCCAACTGAAAACAACACATCTACATTTTACTCTGTGGGATGATGAACTGTAAGGTGCAGTCAGGCTCCTTGAACCAAGCTGATTTTAACTGCCCTCAACCTCTATCTTCTCCTGCTCTTCTTCAGATACAGACCAGAGGGCCAGACGGGTCACTCCCACTGAGCTCTACCTCCAGGCCTGCCAGCTGTGTGGTGCCGTGCCTGCCTCCTTCTACCTGCGCCGGCTGGGCAACTCCACCCTCAACCTGAACCACCATGGCCTGGGACCCCTAGGGGCCAAAGCCCTGGCTATCGCCCTGGTGGTAGGAGGCCACTAGAACATTTAAGCATGGGTTTGGGGTTCCTTCTCGTATGGAAAATGCCACTGAGTGGCATCTTGATTTATTGATAAAGGTACAAGTGGACTAAGCTGTGGTCATCTGATTAGTAGAAGGTATTTAATGACCAGTACTTGGGGCAATACAATGTTTAGTTCGATAAAAAATAAAACAAAAGTGTGTATAACTGGATATGTAAGTAGATATCTAACTGGTATGGTGATCATGGTTTCTTTTCCTGGGATACGGCCTAAGCATACAGCGACCTTATCTGAGCTTTTAGCGTTGGTTGGACTGGTTGCCAAAGTGACCTTGTGTCTTTCCAGTCTGACCTTGATGTCATCCATCTGGAGCTGGAGGATAACTTCCTGCAGGCAGAGGGAACGCACTACCTCATGGAGATGCTGAATGAGAACTTCACCATCCAGAGTGTGGTACCATCCCTTAGAATTTTTTACATATTCATATTGGGGGAAGAAATAGAAAGCAATTTAATTTTCCAAATATTCATCCTGCACACTAGGCATTTGTTATACACTTTGGATTTTGATTTGAATAATATAAAACAACATGAAGGAAAGTAACTACATTGTTCACAGGTTGGTTATGTAATGCAGTGATCTTTATTTACTCCACTAGATGGCAACAAATATGTTAGTTTGTTCTAACAATGTATGAAAATTCATTGTTCCAGAATCTGTCCAACAACCATCTTCAGTCCAAGGGAGTTAAATGCATCACCAAATTGCTGGCAGAAAATGTTTCCATCAAATCACTGAAAATGTCAGGTGAGGTGATAATAAGTGCGAGATCTGGACTAAAACTTAAAAACTGAAGAATGATTCCTCAAGCTATCGCTCCTCCTTGCACACCAGGAAACGGGTTCGTCGATGAAGATGCCAGAACATTTGCAGAAGCTTTTGCCGTGAGCCCATTTTAGTGTTACAGGACTTATAAACACTGTAGAGAATAGCATGGCTATAAACCTCTGTAGGTTCTTTTCCATTTTAAAGCAACACAAAAGGAAGTTTCCTCTTAGATTGAGCCACTTATTGATTGATATCAAAGGACTCAAACTAATTTCAAGCTCATACCCAATCATTAAGTTAAGTAACCACCCTGCTCCACTACAATTTATTTCTCACTAGAACAACTACAGGGTGAAGGAATTGGTCCTGAGTCACAACCAGTTGTGTGAAAAGGGAGGACATTATCTTGGACAGATGTTGGGTAAGATGGCTGCTCACTGTGGTCAAGAGTAGCATCTGTTTGTATTGGTTTCCTCTCAAATACACAAGTGTTTGCTCACTTCTGTTTCTAAATGAGTATGGCAATTTGTTTGGTTTACCTCACGTTTCCATTTACAAAATGGAGGCCTCCACCAATGCCACAAAGTAAATCATGTCATGTTACAGAAAATGGAATAGACGCTGCTTAATACATCCCAACTCAAAGCCCATGTCCATATATACATTCTGTGGACAGCAATTCATGGAGATTTCAGTTAGTGGATTTCAGATTTTTGATGAAAGTTCTCTCTTAGGCAACAATGAGGGAATAGAGACACTGGACCTGAGCTGGAACCACCTGAGGATGAGTGGAGCTGTGGCCCTGTGTGCTGGTCTGAAGGTCAGACACGCACACTCTCACACCTGCTCAAACACTGAGGTTCCTCAGTCACTTGCCTGCTGCGCTCCTCACGTTGGACCTTCGACCCCTCTCCTCTACCACTGCTCCAGGTGAACGTGACCCTGAAGCAGCTGGACTTGTCCTACAATGGCTTCGGCAATGTCGGGGCCCAGGCTCTGGGCGAGGCCTTATACCACAACAACACCCTGGTGCTGCTGGATGTCAGCAGCAACCGCATCAGCGACGAGGGCACCCGGGTGCTCTTCCAGGGCCTCGCCGCCAACGACAGCCTCAGGGTCTTACGGGTGGGTGGGTCAGGACTAACATGGGTGGCTGGGTCATGTGGTGTGGGTGGAGGGGAGGGAACCAGAGTTTGAGCTGGATTGTGGAAGGTGGAAAGGCCTAACTGACAATATTGTCTCAACACCTGAAACTGGTGTGTGATTGGATGGGATAATAGAATTACAATTGCTAGCATTTCATTGCAATATCAGGAAGGTGAAAGCTTTGTGTGTTTCAGAGCTCTTTCGATTTCACAAGTTTTTTTTCCCCCCTCCATGATTCTCTATTTCCCCCCTCTGAAGATGGCCTCTAACCCCATAACAAAAGTTGGAGCTTTGGCTTTGCTCACCTCCATGAAGAACAACCCCAAATCAGCCCTGGAGGAGGTCAACATCTCAGTGAGCACATTCCCTTTCATTTCTGCACTGGGAAATCGATTTGTGTGTATGCGCAGTGCCCATATTGTGTGTGTGTGAGTGATGGTACTATGTACTACGTGTATTCATGTGTGCTCATATGCACTGTATTTGTGTGTGTGTGTGTGTGTGTAGACTGTGCTGGTGAATGAGCAGTTTGTGGAGCTGCTAGACACGATCCTTCAGGACCACTCAACTCTGGTGGTCCAGTACCAGGGAGTGAGCGGGTCCATTACCAGGAATAAGAAGCCCTCAGATGCCCTCAAGATCTTCCAGGTCAGGGTTGTGTTCACATTAAAGACTTGTTTGCTTTTAGCCCTCTGTTTTAACACAATGCACACACCAAAGGTTTTCACTTCTAAAGACTAGTTTCTAAGCTTGGTAGTGAGACGGAAGTTGACATCGCTGTCCATGTGGCGTTATGCTATTCAAAACGAATCAAACTAATAAAAACAACTGATATGTAAATATAAACAATAGATTATCCCTGTGAAATGTGTATTTTGTAGGGCTACCTGGATGAGAGGAAGGAAAGTTTTATGGATTTCTTCCAGACGTTGGATAACGAGGGAACAATGCAGGTGTCTAACTCAGACTTTAGGAAAGCTGCACAGGTACGAAACTACTCCACAACCTTCTATGATAAAAGCTCATCTAATTGGTTTGATGGGTTCCACATAGGTTAGCCTTCATTGTTGATGGACCTATAGACAGTACTTACGTACTTGTGTGAACATACAGAATTGTGCAACATAGCAATAGGACCTTTCACATCAAAGTCGTGGCATAAAATCCAAAGACTGATGAACCGCATGTATTACCATTCTGTCATGTCTTACAGCAAGCTGGCATACTTCTGGATAAGCACCAGCTCGAGTGGCTGATCCAAAACTTTGACATGGAATGCACAGGCAAAATCAATTATAGGTGAGTCTGATGGTGAAAGTGCATTGCCCAATGGAATTGGACTGAGCTATGGAAGATATAGTGTTGTCTGAAGAGAGATTAGGGACTGTTCATTTTTTGTTTTATGTTTTGCCCTCTCTGCTAAAACGTTTGCCAGCAATTCTGGATCCATATCCAGTATATAAACTATACTATATATAAACTATACCGATAGAGCAGAACACATTTGGCGCTGACAAGGGCCGGCCCTAAGGTTTTGGGGGCTATTCACAAAAATAGTGTATGGGGCCCATTGATTGGCAAAACGTTATTTCTTTATTTTTTACAAATGATTTTTTTGGGGGGGGAGCCCGAACCAATCGCAGAGCCCTAAACAAATGTTTAGTTTGTTTATTGGGTCGGGCCAGCCCTGGCACTGACTGCCGCAAACACAACTCTGTCCCCATCCCTTTTCTGTTATTCACAGTCAGTTCGCTGAGCAGCCATCATAGTTAGGAGTGCGGCAGTGGGACACTGGGGGAGTGAAGGAGCTGCCTGGAGACTTTTGGAGGGAGACAAAAGATAACCCGAATAAACCCCAGTGAAAAGCCTCAGGTGTAGCGTGTATTGTTTCACGCCATCGCCCAATATCCCCAGAATTGATCGCCGAATCACTGCGATCCAGGCTCTGAGCACAAACACTTGAGAGCGGCCCCATATCCCGGCTGACCCAATTTCCCCACCCATGAATACGTTGACCTTTCACCCCCGCCCAGCTGCAGGACCGCATCGTCTCTGCCGGCAGCGCCGGGGGGGGGGGGGGGGGGGGGGGGCTGTGTCTCCGTGTCGCCATTCTACCGTCCAGAATTAATCTTCTGGTATGACAACAAAACACAAACGAGGAAGAAAGGAAGGAGACCTTGCCGGTTCCATATCAAAGGCGGCGTAAGGGGAGGAAGAATAGCGCCAGATGCAGCCAGCCGTTCACGTTGGCTTGCTTTGTGAGACGAACCGTAAAAAGAAATCGACAAGCCTTGAATATGCATGCAGAGCATTACTTATGCAAGCACTGCAATAGAGCGGCAGTGAGGGGATGTTGCCGATTGAGTCTCAAAGTGTGTTTATGACGGGAGAGACTTATGAGGACTCTGCTATAGGTAGCCAGGAGGGATGAAGCTCACTAAATCAGCAGATGGGCAGGTGTCGACCTTGGTCTCACCTTCTGGTAATCACACCTAGCCTTTGCCCATTTAAGCCTTGAGGATTTACAAGCTTTTTGATGGTCACAGATGGAGACAATGTCTTTTTTTAGTCCCCTGTACTTTCCAAGTAATGGACAATAGACACATATAACTTATGAGGATCACCTGTGTAAAATTTGACCCAATCATGAAATTAACTACACAACCTAAATGAACACTTAATTACACGACTGTATCATTGTGTCTCTGGTTGACCCACACTATTGAGTGTCATCACATAAGCTAGAGTTGCTGAAGTCCTTCTGGCTGTGTGCTTATCATGATGTTTGATGTGACATCTGGGTGTTTTCAGCTGTAATAATGGTTGGAGCGTTGCCACTTTTTCACAAAGTGCTTTTATCCCATTGATTTGGTCCATTTGCTGTTGGACTGCCATATGAGAAATCAGGTTCAAAGGTGTTTGTCCCCTTTCCAAAATGTATTATTTGGAAATTGTTCTCCATCCTTATTCAAACTTACTGGTGATCTAAATGCATTTTGTATTGTAGCAAATCCTACAGAAGTCTCATATCAAATTAAAGTCAGAAATGATGTGCATAATCGCCAGAGTTATGCCTAAATCTTGAACAGAGTGTGCATTTTTTATGCACCCTCACTCACTCACAGACTAAGACTTATTCCTGGGTACCCTGGTACCAGTGCCTTAGATAAACTAAAACAGACCTGTTCCATGTCATTTGTGGTGTAAGATTCAAACAAGTGCTCATACTTTACATTTATATCATTCCAGGTTGATGGTTTGAGAGATGAGAAAAAAGATTTTAACAGAATTTCAAAGTATCATTGTAACATTTGAAATTTGTCACCAAGGGTCAATATGGACCAAAACATATATTTGTATTTCTTCAAACGTTCTTGTTAGGGACATGAGTTATGGCAGCCATGGTATAATCAGGAAATACTTTTCTATTTTTAAATCTTGGGTCCACAACACCCAGACCAATTACCAATGTTTTATTTACAATTTGAGGCGTCATATTACCATGGGCCATTAATATGTTCCCTAATATCCCAGTGGTTGGGACAAAATGCTATAATCTCAAAGTTATGACTTAGTGGTGTGAGTTTAAGATGTTGAGCAAACACTAAGATCACCCTAAACTGACTAAGCTTGTTACAAAAAAACCCGGAATAATTTAGGTAAATGATCCCTCTGATGTGGCTTAATAAAAACAAATATCTATTTGCCTATTTCTAATGGAATATCTTTCATCTGAATGAAAACAAAGACTTGAAGGCTCCATCTTATTGAACGAACTCATTGGTTATTCACATGTTGGGCCAAATTTTCAAGACGAAAACAAAAAACACCCAACAAAAAAACCCCCTCAGATATCTATGCACCTTGCAGTGCACTCACCAAATTAGCATTATCTCGATAGCGCTAATGGAATCTTGAGTGGCAATAAAAGTAAATAATTAAATTAAAGAACCCTTGTTATTGTTCAGTGTATTCATGCCCATTAGGACCCCCTGTATTCTTATGTTAATCTAATGTTCAGGGTGTCTTTTTTGTGTTCTCATAATGAATCCCATGTTTTTGCTCCAAATGGTGTTGTTCAGACATTTGTGTAGGTGCTGGCAGAGAAACAAAGACGAACGTTAGCACCCATTGTACCCCATGATTATTAAAGTAAACAGAAAGAGTGGAGGGGTTTGTACGCAGCTGCACGCACTCCAGGCAGTATCCGTGGAGTGGGTGGAAGGGCCAAGCAACCCTTAAGACTGTTCGATGTGATCCTATTATTCCTCTCCTCCGAGAGAGTGGTGCGCTAGGCTATCTAATTAGCTTTGAAGACCCGTTTTTGGCTTAGGTTTGTTCTGGAAGAAGTCCAACTGAGTGGTTGTGGCTGCTATGGCTACATATGGAACAAAATGTTCTGGCTTATGCAGACAATAAGGTATGGTTTGTCTTGTGTAAGACTTTGTTTTTTTTTTTTTTACTTAACAGCAACCAAAGGAAATGACCTTTCAGAAACCTGTCAGAACTAGAACGTTAAGAATAAGGAACAAAGATACAGTAGTTTACATAAAACTTATGTTGTTTATACTGCTTTAAAACATTTTCTTTAAATATACACATTTTGTATATTGCAGTGATGAGCTCATGAAAAACAGTACATACTGCTAAATTGTGCGTCTTGAAAACTACTCCCCAAGAGTTGTTAATACGACAACAACAAAAAGTCTGGTCTTGCATGTTGTCCATTACATTGAAGAGAACAAAAACAAACAAACAGTGCATTTATCAAAAACGTCTGTCTTCTGTGGCCACTGTCTCAAAAGCAGAAGACGGTACAGTGGCCGTAGGAGACACAATGACAGATCAGTTCGCAAAAGTGTTGTGGCAGCTAGTTCCGCCCACTTCTCTCCTTCTTAGAGAACCTAGTGTGTTGTATACTACGAGAAGGATAGACTGACAGACTAAGTGGTGTGTAGACATGTTTGATTACACAACCATGACAAAGGACAATCATATAAATGGTCCATGGCCTTCATATATCTAATTGAGCACCAGTTTTGGCTAAATCACTATAAAACAATTAAAAGCCTCTTCAAGTGGATGTGTAAATGGCATTTGGAGTTCAACATGAGCTTTGGATAAGAGAGGTATACACTGTAAAATAGCATTTAAATGACAATAACATGATGGGTAACAAATCAGAAAACTGGGCATCATCTCATGAACTTTGCACAACAACAATTTCCCATATTTTGGGGTGAAATTCCATACCCAGATTCCTTTAGGTCCTGGAATTGAAATGACTACTATTGAAGTGACAAACTGCGTTTAGGAAACAGTCCCTAAAAGTGTCATCCGCTCCCCCCTTTCGTCACTTACACAGAAAAATGTAGAATATAGTGTGTGTTTGTTTTAAATAAAGGGGATGCAGTTTTATATATATCAATGACATCTTTAAATAGACTTTTCGGGGCCAGGAAATCACATATCAAGAAGCAGCACGCGTGGGTCCTCTACCACCGACTTAATCTTGCGTAGGAAGGTAACGGCCTCTCTGCCGTCAACGAGACGGTGGTCATATGTCAGTGCTACGTACATCATGGGCCGGATCTCCACCTGCCATGGAGAGAAGAAAAATAAAGAACATTTGTTAATAAGAACAACTTGAATTTGGTTTAACAGCTTTAATAACATCTGGAATTCGGGTTGCATTCTTTGACTCCTACACTGTTATTTCAGGTTTAAAATACCCACACACTACACAGATTTTACGGACATAAAGCATTTATATAATTGAACCTGTCAAGTTTTTGTTTCATTACCCCTCATCGTGACCTACCTTGCCCCCTATGGCCACTGGCCTCTCGAAGATGCCATGCATGCCCAAGATTGCAGACTGGGGAGGGTTGATGATGGGTGTGCCGAACATGGATCCAAAAACACCGCCGTTACTGATGGTGAACGTGCCTCCGTCCATATCCTCCACGGCTAGTTCGTTCTTGCGAGCCTGAGAAAAAGGTAACTTATCTTAACAGGTTTGTATTCATGGGTTTGACCTGTCGGCAAAACTGCAGTTTCCAGAGTTTGCCAAAATCAGGCCAATTAAGGCCTCTCAGATAACAGAGAAGCAAGCATGAGAAAAGTATTTCCCATGAACACAGCTGTACAACTGCCGAAACACAGGGTAAAAACACTGTTTCCAAAATGACTGCTACGGTTCAGCAAAGATTGACTTGACTGTTGAACCAGCACAGCCGATGATCATAGGGTTGTGTAACTCAGCTCTGTACTGTCACCATCCATCCGAGTAAATAGAACATCGTACCTTTTCTCCCAATCCATTAATGGTTTTCTCGATGTCAGCGAAGTTCATTGTTTCTACGCCGCGAATCACAGGTACCACAAGTCCCTGAAAGGTTGTGAAAAATAAGTTTGTATAAAAAGCTTTTTTTTTTTACAAAATAATTTACAAAATGCAAGCTTTTTGCAAGGCTTCCTACATACAACATTTATGGCAGCAATTTCGGGGGAAAGAAACAAGACACTAGCCTGGGAACTTGACCAATCTGTTAACTTGTGGTTTATTCGCTCTGGCAGGTGGCTCTGGCCACCCTCCCATACAAACAGATTTCTCTCTGGCATGAAAAGTGCCGGGCCAATCACAACCGTTGATTGGACATGGGGCGGGTTTAATACAATGACTGTACAAAGTCGTAAACAACCAGGATTACATTTCATTACTCTGATTGGTTGTACCAATCCAATCACGTCCTAAGGCATGTTGGTCTGCACTCCTTGAATATCAAAAATGTACTGAGAGGTCCCAGAACTAGTAAGCATTGGGGAAATGATGTGGCTGATCGCCAGGCTAACAAGACACAGCAAGGTGTCCTTGCCTGTCTAGGTCAGGTAGCCAATAAGTCTCACCTTTGGAGTCGACACAGCCACACTGATGTCTACGTAATCCCTGTACACTATCTCTTTGGTTGAATCATCGATGACTGGAAAAGGAAAAAACAACATGATGAAGTTTAATATGGCAAGCTTAAACAAAGGATATTGAAATCACACAATTTGACTTGCTAAGTCTAACTCCCTAGTTAAAGATACAATAAATGGAAATAAACTGAAAACGTAACCACTGAAACATATGTTTGTTGGAGGCAAGGGGCAAAAATCTGGTTGTTTGGCCTTTATAACACATACAATATGAGCTGTTGGGGTTCCCCTCCGGCAGAAGGCTGCGGTCCATCAGAACCAATACCACACGCCACAAAAACAGCTTCTTCCCTTCCGCTGTTGGCCTCTTCAATAAGGCCAGGGGTTCACACTGACTTCATGACTAAATGCCCTTAAAACAACACTGCTTTTTGCACTGGACAATACAATCCTGTACCATTTGTATTTTTTGTAATATTTGTATTTTTATATTGTAAATTACTGCTACTTATATTCTATTTTATATTGTATAGTTTATTTTAATCTAATTCCATTGCTAGTTATGTACCCTTAGTTTGCTAGTTATGTACCCTTAGTATAGTTAGTCCTCATATTTAAATTTTGGATTCCTATATGTTTAATGTTTGCACCTTCCTGCCAAAGCAAATTCCTTGTCTGTGCAAACTTTTATGGTGAATAAAACCCATTCTGAAAAAGGGGATTCTTTGGTGGTCGAAGCTTACCAGCATTAACAGACGGCTGGTCCATCAAGGCGTGGGCTGCAGCTTTGACAAACGCAGACATGAAGCCAAGTTTGATGTTGTGTTTCTTTAGGAAAGCGTCTTTGTGGAGGGTTCTAAGGTCCTGGATGTTGCTTGGGGAGGGAATTGAAAGGCAGTTCTTGAAAAACACACACATAAAGGGGTCATTTGAATGACCATAGCGCAATTTCCCACCGTATAAAACGATGGAATGTCATACCTCATGTCCACCTCATTAAAAGTGGTCAGCATGGCACAGGTGTTCTGGGCCTCCTTAAGCCTCTGGGCGATTCTCAGCCTCATGCGGTTCATCTTCACCTGGTGGCGATAAAGAGAACTACACATTTGCAACGTGTCGCTCCGGTGAGGAACCATGGTTGAGTGGAATGTTAGCACGAGGCTGTGGATGTGTCGGTGGGTTTTTGGACGGATGAGGTAAAGCTCCTACCCTGCTTTCTGTCCTGGCTCCTGTGGGCACCGCTGTGGGAGGGGTTGGTGCAGCTCGAGGTGCAGTAGGCTTGACAGCAGAAACTATAAACACACACACACACAGTGAGCTACTCAGACATATATATTGCTAATAAGAATTTTGAATGTACTAAATCTACATTCAGCAACGATTATTATTCCAATTGGCATTTAAGGAAGGTGTATGTGAGTGTAAATGCTGTTTGAAGACATGTCTTCGGTGATGCTGAAAGATGTTCTACTGAGGTGCTACGGCTTCGTCACACTGGGGCGTGCCAAACCAAACACGACTCAAGTTTCAAAGCGGGTTTATGACCGTGGAGCAGATGACGTACCAGGTTTGGCTTCCATGGCTTGTCCTGGCACGGGGGGGACGGGGGGCATGGCGGCGGGGGTGGGAGGTGGCGATGCTGGAGGAGGAGGGGCTGCAGCGGCCACAGGGGCTTCTGCTGAGGCAGCAGCTTTGGCAGCACCGGCTAAGGACAAGAGAGGAAACGAAAATGACCTAAATATATTTACGTCCCCTTTTTTTGGCCCCGAAATGAAAGACTATCTCCAGAGAAATCCCTTAAAGAAAGGGGGGAGGGGGGGTCAGGATGAGAGGCCCCATACCTCCTTTCCGGAGTTTGAAGAGGGGGTTTCCTCCTTCAACTCTCCCTCCGTCGGGCACCAGGAGAGCCTCAATGACTCCGGCTGCAGGAGAGGGTACCTGCACTGAGGTCTGAGGGGGAACAACACAAACGATGACACACTGCACTCACCGTCAGTACAAACCATCAAAGCAGCCAAAAGCCATTGCAATTTATGTGAGCGGTAGCACTGGTTGGATCCATAACATCTATCCATATTTTCACTTCTTTGAGGGAAAGCGTCATTTTCCGAGTCATACCTTGTCCGTCTCAATTTCACACACCACCTCATCCTCACTCACGGAGTCCCCAACAGCTGAAGATGACAAAATGTCCCCACACATGCATTACTACGTAGACATTTGTTTTCGTATGTTCTGCATTTGCATGTATATTTGTCTACAGCCTACACCATGTAAACCGATAGCTGTTATACTGATTCGTTCAGTCACTACAAAATGTGCATCTAACCCGCCATTCCTTCCGTCTCATGTAACATACCTTTTTCCCACCTCACATCCCCCTCTGTGACGGACTCAGCAAACGCTGGGGTGTTGACGGTGACAACTTCGTCTCCTGTTCAAACAAGACGGACACGGATGATAGTCTGATGACATTCGGAGCCACAGCTTTGAGAGTTACAGATGACAGGGGATTTGCCCATGCTTACTGCGTACTGGAGATGTCTTGAAGTATCGCATTTGGAAGACATTGACTGCTGACTTGGAATCACATCTGGGAAGGAAAAGGTGTTTGTTTAACAGTTGAACACAAAAAATTTACATTTAATTTACACCATGAAAAATGGGAGTTCAAAAAAGAGCTTTAGAGTCCAAGTTACACATTGCGATGAATTACATGTCTACACAATTGCGTGACATAGCTGTATTGCTTTAGAAAGTGTTGAATTGCTGTGTGTTGAAAGCAATCCAAATGAATGAAGAATAACATTACTGATGTAACCATTGTATCTCTACACTAAGCAAGTATTGATGTTTACATTTCAAGACCTCAAACGGCTATTGTCTAGATCTTCCATAAATGGTGCTCAAATTCTAAAAGGTATACAATTTTGTTCTGACATCATAACCTCCTCAAGTGTTTCTAGACGCACACGAAATAAAACCATCCAATGATAAACGGATGCGGACGAGCACTTACGGCTGGCCATTCCTGTAAACAAGACGGTTGGAGGCGGAAAGGCCTTGAAGGAAAGAATGAGGGAGGGAGAGAGAGAAGAAGAGGGGATTGTTTAGCAGTGGAACAACAGTGGCGATTGTTGAGTCTCTCTCCTTGAGGGCGTGTGGCATAGGAGAAGCATCCCAGTGATGGGTGTGCTTAACCACTTACACGGTCCTTCATCAACCTTGGCTACTCAAAGGGCATTGTCATCTTTTGTGATTCACACAGTCGAGGGGGCATTCTTATTTATAATGAGGGAACAAGGCCTTAGATCTTGCATTAGTCCACTCACCTGATGCACTCCTTCGTACCAGTACACCATTTCCCTGAAATTAAGAAGAATAAAGAAAGATATGAGTATTGATTTAATTCATCACCCAACTCAATAGTTTATTCAGCGTAGCTGATTCAACTCAGGGTGCTTTTCTTCATCTCCCGCAACAAAGAATTCAAAGAAAAAGATTTTGGAACATTTTAGATAGAGGGATCCAAACAGAGGTTAATATGCAATGTTTGACCACAGTTTTAAGGAAAATAATGACAATATCAAAAAGATACACTGTGAATGGATTGAAGCAACGTATTCAAGGGGCAGTTACTTATATCAACAGAAATATACAACATGTTCCAGACATCTTTGAAAAGTATCACAGGAGTTCAATAGCACAGTAGCCAGCCAGTCAGCCACTGATTCCTGTTGACCAGGGACAAGTAGTTCCAAGTCCAGCAGAATTGCTTACAATTTCAACAAGTCCCCAGTCCCCCGCTAACATTTAGCTCGACTGCCTTTTGAAGATAAGGTTGTGAATTTGTGCTCACTGGATGTGTCAACCGGAACTGTGCCCTAGCCTCACTGATTTACTAGTTGTTAGCTAAGGTTTCAAAGTATGTTTCTACTAGCGTTAGTTGGGTGTGTGAAAATAAACTAAGGGAAGGCCCACAAACTACCATCAAACATAGCTAGCTACATGCCCGACATTACTTGGTCTATTTCTGGTCGTGGTCAAACAAAACATGTTCACTAAAGGCCAGTCTAACTGGGTTACCAACTAGCTAGCCTGACAGCAATGTTAACTCAACTCCAGATTCCTATCTAGAATGTAGTATACAATAACTAAAGGGTACTGTTAGTAGGTAGCTAGTTAACTAATGTGAAATTCACATTTATTCGGCACTGTGAACACATGACCTGGATTCAGCTAGACTAGCTAACAACTGAGCTTTTTACGAAAGCTAATGCTAGTTAGCCACTGTGTAGGCTCGCATGCTATAACTCGGATACAGAACGGCCAGCACTAGACTAGCTCTATTGACTGTGTTAGAACAGCAGCTACTGTATAGCTTAGGAAACAAATGCCTGGCGTGACAACACCCTTACCATATGCACGCCGTCTAACTTTAGTTGTACACATTAAGAGTCCACGAATTCAACGTTTCATGACTGCTAAGCGAGGGCACTTACTTTGCTACTGTACCTAGCAAGGGACGGGTGTCATTCTGCCCTTGGGTTCGGATGAGGCCTGTTCTCAGCCTAGTCATTGTACCGGGCATGACCAACTGGGGAGGTTATATTTATATTTACGTCTTACCTGACTTAGCGCAGAAAGAGAGCGCCCAAGTGTCCGTGACAAACATCGTGAATGTGATAGCATTGCAGCAATCGTATTGGTACTGGTTAGATGCAGAGAGAGCGATAGGGAAGTGCAACTCCCTGTGTCAAACGCGGTCGCTAGCCAGGTTCCAAAGCAGGGAAATGGGATGTACCAATATGGGCAGACACGGAAGGGGTAGATTCAAAGGTTCTAAATGCAACACTTCATTAACTATCATTTTTCAACATTACCCACAATATACTTAACTGCCGCTTCCACAAATTGACTTTGATGCTCAACTGAACCACAGTGCAGCACAATGTGGATCACGTTAGCAAATTAATTCTAAAATAGGGAAATATTAAGTAAACTTTACATGAAAACAGTTGAAACCAAAACGGGGTGTCTCTGAACGATGTGGCCACGCCCCCTTTCTCATATGAGTCTTTGGTTAGGATCAGTTGAACTTGAATCATTCTTGTCTACATCCAGCATCCATGTCGCGTCCTTCTCACAGAGCAACAGGTAGGTACATTTCAAGTCGAAACCCTCTTATTACACATAACTAACAGGGCAGTGCACACTAGCAAATAATGTTATAAATGTAAAACTGGGAGTAAATATTTTTTTTTACTGTTAAATAAATGTGTGCAATTGTTTAATTGTAACTGATAATGTATTTGGAGGATGTTATTTTCTTATAATTTCTTTACCTTTTATATAGCCTACATCTTTTTTTTTTTTACCTTTGAAAACGTCTCAGTACAATCTCAATACAATGCACAATTCATCCAGAAGATAACATTTGTATGATCTACTGTAATTTTATATTTCAGTGTTTACCAATATATTTGTATCAATATAAAGTAAACTTTATATGAAAACGGTTGAAACCAAAACGGGGTGTCTCTGAACATGTGGCCACGCCCCCTTTCTCACATGTGTCTTTGGTTAGGATCAGTTGAACTTGAATCATTCTCGTCTACAGCCAGCATCCATGTCGCGTCCTTCTCACAGAGCAACAGGTAGGTACATTCCAAGTCGAAACCCTCTTATTAAACATAACTAACGAGGGCAGTGCACACTAGCAAATCATGTTATAAATGTAAAACTGGGATTAAATATATTTTTTTTACGGTTAAATACATGTATGCAATTGTTTAATTGTAACTGAATGTATTTGGAGGATGTTATTTTCTTATAATTTCTTTACCTTTTATATACATCTTTTTTTTTACCTTTGAAAACGTCTCAGTACAATCTCAGTACAATGCACAATTCATCCAGAGGATAACATTTGTATGATCTACTGTAATTTTCTATTTCAGTGTTTACCAATATATTTGTATCAACCACGTTTGACGTCGATTTGGATATCTCCACTCATAATACACGCTGGATGGAATTCTCTCAAAACCTACAAACATTTAGACATTTTACATTACATTTAGTCATTTAGCAGACGCTCTTATCCAGAGCGACTTACAGTAAGTACAGGGACATTCCCCCGAGGCAAGTAGGGTGAAGTGCCTTGCCCAAGGACACAACGTCATCTTGCACGGCCAGGAATCGAACTGGCAACCTTCTGATTACAAGCCCGCTTCCCTAACCGCTCTGCCACCTGACTCCCTCAAACGATCTGATATGAATGCTTCTCTCTCTACTTTGCAATGAGTAGGAATTCAAGCCTTTTGGACCAGAACATGCACTCCTCAAGCAAAATATATTTTGAAGACCATCCTGAGCATCCCACCCCTCTACATCTTGACTCCTCTCTGTCTGCACACTCAAATGGATCCCTTATTTCCATTCTCCTACGTAAAAACATTGATCGTAAAAGGACCCAGAAGGAAAACACAGTTTACCATGTTCGTACCCCACACTCAAATGTGAGTGAATCTAGTGTGGTGGAACTCTGCTACAATTCAAAAGGCGACACCGTGGAACCTTCGTCACCAGCTGGACAGAACATGCTTACAGGAACCAGTGATGCCCAAGACTGGCCTTTAGGTGACTGCCACCAAGCAAAGCGTGCCAGAGTGGAGAACATCATCAGAGGCATGACAGGCTCGCCCGAAGGACATTTTACAGATGAAAAGGAAACAGGGCACCTTGAGGCACTGGAAAGCATTCAGGAAAACAAAACCAATGTGTTTCAGAATCAAGACAAAATTCACAGCAGAGGCAGTAGCAGTAAGAGTATAGAAGGTCAGACCCTGAAGAAGCAACTTCATACCATGCAAAAACTCCTTGGACAACTCCATGAAAAATGTATCCAAGTGTACATGAGAAATCAGTGCGACGAGAAAGTCAGTGATGAAGCGAGCTCTACAGGTATGTCTGAAGACAACACCACTTGGAACACTGCGTCTCCTGAGACAATTACAAGTGAGGTGCTTACAGATCCATATCATGAGATAGAAATGTCTTCAGATATTACTTACCCTTGTTGGAAAAATATCAAACTGCTTGAGTACATCCGTTCCAAACCAGAAAAAGAGAAGAAAATTCTAGCTGATACCTTGAAGGATGAGCTTTCCAGAGCAGTGAATACAACTGTCGACTCCATTTTCAAAAACATTGCAAATACTGTACTCATGTCGCCACCATTACAAGTTGAGAAAGATGGCGAGACTCACAACAAAGCTGAACACCATAATTCTTGCAAGCCGCCATCCAGAATTGAAAACAGCTTGAAAAGGTTTCAAGCATGCTCTGCAAGTGCAATGGGCATCCAGCTACCAAACATTCAGACAGAGGCGCTGTCTTTGGTTGTTGAAAAGGCTTCCATGACAAGTCAAGGAAGAGTAAACATGACAGGAAACAGTCAAGATCATCTTCATCCTTCCCCTGTTTACAGCCATCAAACTTTTCTGCAGGAAAATCAGTTGCTGGAGAATCTCAAACACAATTCCCAAGGTACATTTGAAGGACTACAATGTAGGCATCCTACCATGGGTCAGTCCACCATTGGATTAGTTGACTTACCTTGGGAGCCAGTCAAGGTCAAGTCCAAAGTGACATCAAGGCCTGTAAGAAGTCACCAAGCTCAGCCTCTGGCAATGGATCGTGTGGTTCTGGACAGACTTTGTGTACCCAATGTCAAGATGGAGTGTGGTACCTTGCAAAGTATGTTGAAGAACCACTCATATGTGGTGAATGTATCCTTTGAAATTAGCATTATTGGTCTAACTAACACTTCTTACAATGTTTTAATATAGCATTTGGAATGGAAAGATTTGCATACCAAAGTTTGTCTGCACAGTACTCTCACTGTTAATCTGCTACATACTAGGCACATGTTTAGGGAAGTTTTAGTTTTCTTCAGATATTAAATATCTTATTGAAAGAGTACAGTGCCTTCAGTGAGATGCCTTTACCTTTTAAAGGTAAGCGTCAGATAAAAACTTTATTCTTGGCCCACAACTTCGTGATCGCTACTGCTGACAGACAAAATAAAACGGAATCTATGAGGTCTGGCATCTTCTATGCTGTCTGCTATCCCTACATGTATAGCTTTATTACCTTATATATTGAAACAAGATTTAGAATGATATATTTACTTATTTGGTCATTGCTGTGTTTATTGATAGCCTTAACACTTGTACATTTAGGAAGGTCTGACCACCAGCCATTTGAAAAAAGCTAAGCTGATGTTTTTCTACACTCGCTACCCTAGCTCTACAGTGCTGAAGACATTTTTCCCTGATGTACAGGTTAGTAAATTGCTTCTCAACATTTTGGTATTTTTTATGCAATTTTCCCCACAGGGATTACTAAAGTAAGTCTAAATTGATGTTGAATATATAGAAAAAAAACATGTTTTTTTGTTGTTGTTTCTTTACAGCAAATTGGGATTTGCTGGGTTGTACAGGATCTATAAATAAAGACTCAATATTTTATGTAGCCTCAAGTACATATCTGCAAGAATTCAGTTTCAGTGAGCTTATACTCTTAACATCAACCCATGTGGTATAGTAAGGCACATTTTAATTACATTGCTATGACATTTCACAACATACACCTTCCAAAATTCACTGAATGCATGAATGTTATCAATGTTATTTTATTTTTTTATTTTTTTTATCTCGCACACAATTTCATCATTAATAATCTGTAATCAACACAATGATATACACTGTATATTGTGTATCCATAAAAATGACAAAACAAAAAGATAAAAACATATTTGGACAATATCACATTTTGTAACCTAGCCAACAGTTTAATGGACACCAATATCTTAACTCATTTTTGTACTTACCCGAGCTGCTTCTGTGTTCCCAGTTCACGCGCTGTATCACGTCTCAGCTCATCAAATGGTTCAGTAACTTCAGAGAATTCTACTACATCCAGGTGGAGAAGTTTTCCCGCCATGCCCTGATGGAGGGAGTCACTAATGTGAGAGAACTGACAGTGGGCAGAGACTCTGAACTCTTCAGAGCTCTTAATATGCATTACAACAAAGGCAATGACTTCCAGGTAAAATACTATAGTTCATACTGCAAGCATGGAGTATGCAATGCAAACGTTACTGATGTCCTGATGACAGTTAACAATTTTATACTTGAATACCATCCATTGTGTACATTATACTATAGTTCATGTACATACAGTAAAAGTAAATCAATACATATTTGAGTAATGAGCGTTTTGGAGCTGTGCCTTAAATTTAAGATAGATTTACATTTTTCACTAGCAACGGGCACACATTTATATTCATAGTGTTGTTTTCTCATAGGTTCAGCCTGCTCTTGTGTCTTTTGATTAACAGGTTCCTGACAGATTTCTTGAAGTGGCTGGTATTACACTACAAGAGTTTTACATTGCTTTATCACTGGCCAAAGACTCTGACCCATCCTGGAAGAAGGCAATCTATAAGGTAATCTGTAAATTGGACAGTGATGTGCCAAACGAGTTCAAAGCTCCCCTCACATCATAGTCAAATGTAGAGCTTAGAAGTCAAATTGGTCAAACTATCGAGTTTGATATGCTCTAAATGTACAGGTCCGTCGTGTTTGAGAGAGGACATAAAATAGTTTAACCCTCGTGCTGCCTTCGGGTCACATGACCCAAAGGTTCATAACGAACCATCGTTGTGTTTACCCAATTTTACCCAATACAAAAACAAATAAAAATAATTTTCTTTTAACCTTTGCAATGTGGGGGGTCTGAGACAGCCCAACGGTTAAAAGAAAATGCTTCACTTTGTCTTTGTATGCGGTAAATCTGTCGCAATACGACGGTGGGTCACAATGACTGATGGGTCAGAATGACCCGAAGATAACACAAGGGTTAAATACAAAGCATTTTCAAGCACAAGTGAGCATACCTTTTTCTGTATTTTCAATATTTAAAATGCTGTTTCATGTTATGAGGCATGAAACTTACATGCAGTTATGTGTTTTTAATTTTGAATGTTTATCATAAACCAATTAGTTTAAATATTTGGTATGCATTTTCATTTCAAGTAATCATTTTAACAAGGGGTTTAAGTTCAACTCCCCCAAGACAAGACATATTTTCTGCATACCGGTACTTTGGTTTGATCATATTTCTTCTGGGTATGCATAGTGCAGTTCAGGTATAAAACTATTTCTGATTTTGCAGACATCGATTTATGATTCTTTGTGGCAAAAAAACGACTTGACAACAAAAAAGACACGCACAAAAATATTGTCTTTAATATGCAGTGTAACCACAACTGATTCTACAGAAAGTTTAGACCGGGAACTCTGACCGGATAAATTGAAACACTGATGTAAGTCGTTAGTCCACTGTGTTTAACTTGCATACTTACCTTATGTTTCTGCATTGTAATTCAGTCATTCTTCTCAGATACAAAGCTTTGTAGAGTTAATTATAGACAGTCTTGAACACAGCCGTATTCTCAAATATGATTCCTGTCTTCTAATGCCCTGGCAAGAATAATAAATTATCATATCATTTTTTGTATTAAATATGAAGTGCTTCTTAATCCCTCTTGTATGTCAACTGGCAAGTGCTAGTCTTATTTGAAGCATTCTTCTAGGGGTAGGAGCCATACTTCTTCTGGTTTTGGAAATTATAACAATATTGAGAAACACTGGTTTACTTTCACTCAGTGGCTTGGAAACTCCATCATTAACATGGGCAAGAGTTTCATACTGACAACTTACAAAGAAACTGTCTGTATTACATTGTCAGAATATCTATCAGTAGAGAGATACAGGTTACCTCAAAATGCCTAGTCACTGTTCAGATATTTCAGTCGTTTTTCTTTACCCTTTTGCGGCATTAGGTCAATAACTACATTTATCCATTATGAGTTCCTCCAAAACTCTACTATTGCTCATTAACATTCCCCATTAAAAATCTTTACAAAAATCTTTTCATCGAGCCTGCAAAGTATATACATTTGACATACACTACACAAAACATGCAGCTGTTTCTTCATGTTGCAGGTTGACAGAGTTGAACAGTATCGTGTTTTGAAACTGTTCTGACTGGACTTAGGCAAAATATATGTAGTCTTTCAGAAACAAATTAATACAAAGGGTTAACCACAGTGACATACATGTTTTTGTGGACACAAACAGTACCAGAATTCCACAATAAGTAATATGGGGTGGAATTGCTCACTATTGCAGATAACTGTACACAACTAAGGGAGAATATAATTTTGACTCATACCCAGCATAAATGTTATTATGTACAGGAGCTCAATCTTCATATATGTATTTGAATATCTCTGTATTCCATGAATGTAGCTCTTTCTCTGTGGTTCTTATTTTGTGAAGATTTGTAATGGGCTTGTGGGCTATTCTCTGTCAATCTTTAAGACAGACAAAAAAATAAGCATTTGTTACTGTCAATAAAAAAGGCCTATTTATATAAACATGTTGATAAACTATATTACTTTGTTTATTTTGTATTTATGTAACACGGAGAATGCATACAAAAAATGTAAGATTGACCTATAACATACAGTGCCTGTAATACACAACAATTTCACCTTTTGCCATTTTGAAGACATCTGAGATCGTCATTATGGAAGGTGTCCACTCCCACCAGAACACAGTCAAAGTTGCACAAACAATGTCATGGAGTGGTCCAGTCAAAGCCCGAACCAAGTTACTATAGAAAATCTGCATCATGACTACTGAGGAGTGTAGATTGCTCCTCTGGCTACTTGAACAGAGCTTGAATGATAAAGCAGAATCAAATATTGCCCAATATAGAGTTGTGCAAATTTGGTAGAGATCTACCCGAATATAGTTGTAACTATAATTGCTGATAAATATGCTTCCTTTAAGTAATAACCCTAGGGGATATAGACTAACCAACATACTGTACAGTACTTGATGGCGGTGGGTAAAGTATTTTAAAATTTCAAAGATGCAGTCACACATTTAACTTTTAGTACTCACCGTGCGTCAAAATTAGGTTGGATTATCACAATCTATTTGGTCAACTAATGTTATCGTCACATTGTTTATTGGCGTTTAATACTTTTGAGCATTATTGCCCATGAAACTCAGAAATTCACACAAAGCTACATTAATGACCAATAATTGTCCTAATAGTCACACGTAATACAGTAAAATCTGGAAACATAACAGCTATATGAAATATTGCTAAAGATTGTATTTGTCACTTGGCAAAATTGAAATCATTGAATCACTTGATTATGTCCCTCCAATTTTGACAACTTTGAGCCACCAAAGTAAGGTTGCAAAAGGTGAATATTGTTTAAATGGTGTAGACTGCAAGCACCGGACAGTCACGCCACTTTCTCACTTTCTCTTACTACTCTCTCTTTCTCCCTCTGCAGGGTGTGCTGATCCCTTTTTTTTGCCATCATAGGTCTTGCGTATCAGTACAGATCTCCATATTAGTGACAGCAAATTGTAGTCAAACCTGATTCACACTGTTGCATATTTTTTAGGACTGTGCATAGTGTTTCAATGCAACCCTATCTATGAATGCCTTTCAGTCTGTTCATTTTCAAAATGGCCACAAGCACTTTGTACCAGAAATACGGAAGCAGACATTCTGAAAAGTTCAACTTTTGGGTTCGTACAGATGCTTCTGACCAATCAGAACACAGATGTTTCTAAAAAAGGTTTTCCAGGGGTACAAACAAGCATATCTTGCTACGCCCACCCTCTGAAGACAGATTCGTAAAATACATAAGTGGGAACAGTTTGTATCCCGGGGAATACTTTTTTGAGACATGTTCTGATTGGTCAAACTCATCCGTATGGACCCAATATTTGTGCTTTTGCATCCATCTCTGCATGGAAAAACCATATGTGGCCATTTTCAATCAAACCCACTCATACATAGGGTTGCATTGAAACCCTATGCACAGTCTGTAAAAATATGCACCAGCGTAAAACAGACGTTAAGGATCCATGTTACAGACAGAAAAATACATTGAGGGCCATTTACAAATGTATAAGCGCAAACATATTAGTACAAAGGATTAGCTTTGAAACACACCACAGTCTGCGATAGGGAGAAAGTGGCGTAAGTTATATTGCCAAATCAGCATGTAGTATGCAATAGAATGTAGAAAGACAAATTGTATTAAACAAATCTGTACATGTAAACAATGCATACTTGTAATACACAATCCAATGAGAACATTTGGAGTCATGTATGATATTGACTGATACATAAGGTTTGGTAAAAGAAAATAAATTGTGACGTGTTGTAACGTGCCCATTTGAAGAATGACAGAGAACTCTTTATGGCATAACCCACATGACAACTCTGGTGAGCTTTTCCAGGGTTTTTGTTTGAAACCTTTGTTTATTGGTTCTTAAAATAGCAGTAGTTCCAACAGGTAGGCAACTTATACAGTATAAAACGAGAAGCAAAACTATCTGGTGCAGGAGTATACCAACAAAAGTACTAGTAAAGATAAAGTAAAATGTACTAAAACATTCAAAGCAATATCAAGAATATCTACTTATAATGCAGTTAGGTTCAAATATGTTAAACACTGAATTCACACAGAAAATAACTACTGATTTCATGAACCTTGGGATCATAATAAAATTCTTCACCACAGGAAACAAAGGTTCAGCATTTTCACAGTTGATACCTGCAGAAAAAGATAAGTGATTGAAAAGGATGCCTAAATGTGTTAACTTAACATTTATAGAATATAATGTTTTAGATTTTTTTAAGTAGAAGATATTGAAACTTGACATGCCGTATGTGATCTCTGATAAACTGAATTACACAAATGAATAAATCAAGTTAAATTATTTTTTTCTTTCAAAAAGGTCAACCAGTTTCAACAGCTTTTGAATTCATAAATCATAAATTGAACATCTATTACCCGTCAGGCTCTTTATGAACAGTACAAAAGAAATCTCAGGAAACATGGAAACGGTGTATGCCACAGGATATACACATACCTGTTTGTATGGAAACAGGGAGTGAATGATGTTCTCTTCTTAGAAATACTTTGTACGGTTGAGAGCTCTCTGAGCCAGCTGGCCACTCTCATCGGTTATTTTCTCCCAGTCAGTCTGACCCACCACAAAGCCAATTGCTCTCTTTCTATCAGCATCTTTTTGTTCCTCAAGATCAGCCCACCGCACCTAGAGAGCAAAATGGCCAAGAAAAAAACCAAGCAATCATTTGATGGCACAGTAAATGCATGCATATACTAAGGGAGCTGAAATTTACATTTCAGTCAATATGCAGATAGATGCCAACAAAGCAAAGCAAATCATAAATCATACACCGAGTTATGAGATTCCCAATTAAACAAGTCACTTTCTCTTTGATCAAACACAATTTGTATTTGGGGGAAAAAGGCAAAAAAAAAACACTGACATCAAATGATGTTTTGTGGAAACATGTTTACCCTTTTTTTTCCTGGTTCTGACATTCGGGTGGCATAGTCATCAGGCAGCTGGAGGAAATCCTCCATGCCTGCCATGTCCTCGCTGTCGCGCTTCCTCTTCCCTCCACTCACCAAGCCATCCAGCTTGTCTGTATAGGAAAGATGGTTGTCCTGGTGATAAGAAGTCTCGAGAGGAGAAAGACTTCCCTGATAATGAACTACCTTTGGATGTTACTCTTTTTTTTTTATCCCAGAATGGTTGTCAATTTGTATGCCCTTGAATGGTTGTCAATTACGCCCCTCTCTTAACTAATCAGGTCTAGATCCACAGTCAAACAACATACCAGTAGGAAATACACAAATATACTTCAATTTTATCTTTAACGGAAAACATTTGAAACCACTTACCTCACAATACAAGTTAAAGCAAAAAAAGCTTAACTTGTCAAGCTATGGATGATGAGTACAATAGTCTTATGCCAATATGGCTTTCCCACCTGAACACCTTTCTGAAGAATGTAAAATATTTTCTAGCTTCCCATGTTTCTACTTTTTGCAATGTCCTTTTTCTAATGTCCTTATTTGAACTTCAGATATGTTAATTACAAATCTGTCTCTACTTGCTCATGGGGTACGTTTTACAAAGAGACACAGGTCTTAAAAGCTACTGTAAATAAAGTTCTACTTTATCTCTAACATACCCCACATTATCTTGTTTGTCACATTTTTGTGCATAGCTGACCTGCAAATACTACTTTAGACACAAGAAAATTTGTATATTGATATAGTGAACTTGTCAAACCAGGGTTTTAGAGTGATGCAGATTTTATTATGCAGCTTTTTTTATTAGCAGGTAACTGTTTCCAAACTATGCTATTGTGTTCTTAGTTAGCAACATAAGAGGTCTTACGAGCTGCAACATGGCTGCCTAATGTTTTCCTTCTTGCTGCTCAGTCAGAGAACAGAATTAAAGCAGTGCTGACCAGCTGGAGTTGCATGGCATGGCTTCACACAAGTGGACAGTGACCTACACGACACTCAATATAAGCATGGTCAGGGGTGTAAGTTTGTAGATGCTATATGAAGATGAGTGTTGTTACTATTTCACGTTGTTGCAAACTGGGTATAAGACAAATGTCCATATAAACAATGCAAAATAATGCAGAAATGAAGTAATTATCAGATGTCATCAGCATCACATATATAATAACTACAGCAGCAACAAGAATTCTTACCAAGTTTCGCCTCAGAAGTGTCCATCTCCCATTTGCTTTTTGGAAGGTAACCCTGAATTATACAAAGACAGACTTAAACGGTTATTCCTCTGAGGGGCAGGGGACAATGATCCAGGGAAGAGAGGTAGAGAAAGAGGAAACAAGATTTGGGTGACCAGAGAAACAGTGCAGAGGATAATCAAACAATCAAGAACAGTTGCTGATGCACGAAACAAACATTCTATAAGACGTTGGCATGCAAACATTTCACGTTAGGGCATGGACATTTTTGTCTAAAGTAAGGTATGATCAAAGCACCTGGTGCAGGTATGACTATTGTATACTGCTACTGTATATTTCCACTTTTCTTTGGGTTGAAAACAAACTTCGATCAGTATCAATAAAGGAACTGTACTGAAAATGTAGGTGGGAGTATGGGCCTTTGCACATCTAAAAGGTCCTTACATGTGGTAACAAAATTTTATTTGTTATTTTTACATCTAAATGTTAATTTATAATTCCTCAAATAGTTGGATTTAAATTCACTTTTTACTGCCACTTCTTTCTATGGACCTATTGCTGACATGCCTGTTATGTCTGTTTCAGAGCAGCAATTTTATAAACACCAAGCTTGTTGCCCAACAGGTCAGCAGCAGCTAAATAACAGTGACTGCAAGGTACATTTTGATAGTCAATACCATCAACTTCAAGCAAATGGACTGTGCTAATGGCATGCCATCTTCAACGTTGCCAAACTGCACAGTTTTACAATTGTATCCATTCTTTAATACGACTTTGGTTGAGTATTAAATTACCCACAATTTCCAGTATAATTTGGACAAGCTTAAACATTTAAAAAACAACAAACCCTTATATTTAAAGAGTTTTGGTTTGTGAACCATGTGAAGGAAGAAAATTAAAATGACCACCACAAGCCGAATTCTACCGAGGCAAAAACAAGATATTTTGTGATGAATGATGTAGTACAGTAGACCTACCGTGCTGTAACAGGTGTAATAGCTGTGTACTGGATTGAACCTTGTTTGTGTATCAGTAAAGTTAAGGTTGTGGTAGTCCTTACGGTTTGGCTACCGCCCAACAAACACTGCATTTCATCAACAGTGAAACATTGTGGTATCATGATTTGTAGCTCAAGACCTGGACAACATTCGGCAATTTTTGGCATCAAGAAATTCTCAACTGTACAATACATTTCTTCCACAAAAGGTTAAATATGGTTTCCATCCATGAGCAGATACTGGGTATAGAATGGAGACTAAATATATAGAGCAAAAAATTGCAGAGCCTTTTCAGACCTAGAATTGTAAGCAAGAATACAAAACACCTCAAAAGGTTTTACAAAATGTACCGTATTATCAGTACTGTAGAGCCAGTCTGAGAACCAGTAAATTAAGTATTTTGTACAATAGGTAAATAAACCTAAAATAAAAGTCATTGGATGTAGTAATGTACAGAAGTTATTTATGCTTTTTAAATTAAAACAACCTTATTAAGTAGTACCTTGCCAATAATGTATTTGAATCATAGAGCCAATCGTGTAAAAACCCTTTGCCCATCATGTAATTATTATATGATCAGCAGATTTTACTGTAAAATAATTATGAAAACCATAATTGGTGAAACATACTTATCAAACTGATTGTTTGGTCATACTGGTTTTACCTGGTCATAAAAATAAAAAAAAACATGAATTGAGTTTCCAGGTGTTTTTTCTTTTCATACATTTTTGTATTTCTTTTAACTTTTTTTTCAACTAAATTGTTTTGCCTGATGCAAAATGTTATGAGTAGGTTATTTATTTCGACCAATGCTTTTTTATGCCTTAAATGCTACATTTTACGAGTTGTGTCCCATTCCTCCCACCAATAGGCGTGGCTATGACGGGGAACATTCATTTTTCTAAATGACACCGCACTCCACGCATCCAACACACAAAATGGGGACCCTCTTTTCCGATGAACTGTTTTTGTAGTTCTTTCAATGATCATTGTTTTCTTTACCTGTGATGTTTTTTAGGTTGAGGTTACAACAGTGCACCTTTGTAACGAAGAAGCTTAGTACTGCTTAGTTTATAACAACAATTGTACCCCATCGAAGCCATGCCCATTGGAGGAAGGAACAGAACAAAACGCGTAAAATGTAACATTGAATGCAAAAAATATATGAATTGGTCGGAAAAAAATAGCACAAGTTGTTTGAAAAAAATGTCAAAGAAACTTCGACAATTCATGTTTTTTATGACCAGTTTCTCTCTCTTTGTCATCACTGTATTAGCATTTTTCCTGTATACAAAATGACAAACATAACAGCCAAAACCCTAAACATGAAAGTATTGTAGGGTTAGGGACTTGGGGGTTACAGATTTGAATCACGTTTTCAGGGTTCCCAATCAATTTTCCATTACTTTCCATTATAGTTTATATTATTTTCCATTAAAAAAAAAGTTCAAACTAAACATTTCCCTGTTTGAAATACCCAGTCAATGCTTAAAAGCATTACTGAAAAGTAACACTGATAATGTGAATAATAACAGCCAGTATGAATAATCATATTTGTGTGCAGAACTACTGCCATTACTAAATCTACTTAAATAGTTCTATGTGTGGTGCATGTAAGTAAACTGTTGCCAATACTAAATATCTCCACCCTACCAAACTACTTCAAACTTACAGTAAGTGGGTCATTCCATGTCAAATGAACAAAGAAAAGTAGATTTCAACCTTCAACATCTCAGAGATTTTAGTTAGAAACAAATATGGTAAGCACTCCAGCAATATCATTCTGGAGAAAGAACATTTCCAAGAAATTAAACTAATGGATGAAACATATTTTATGCTTTAATTGTCAAGAATCCATAGTTTTTAGTAGCCCTATCTATTCCATTTACAGAAATTATGCGTGGACTGGTAGTGTTGCTGTAAATATTACAAAAGTTTTGAAAGAAATGTTTTTTTTGCAATATGTCAGCACATTATCTTGATTAATCCTCAATACTGTTGCCTAATACTTGAAACTTGAAACTATGTCACAATACTATGCCATTAACGCAATTATAATTTAAATGTGTACATTTGCAGTATTACATCTTGTATGTCATTACTTGTTCTCAATGTAAGGAACTTACATTGTCAAGTTGCTCTAAGCTAAATGCCACAAGTTTTTTCATTAAGGGGACTTGTTTGTCAATATTTGCTCTGAATGAGTATCAGGAAGTATGGTTGTAAGTACCACAGCCTTGCTCCTATATGTATTATTAGCCCAGTCATCTAATACAAATTATTCCTACGCACAGCTCCATCTAATCTATATATCAATCTTTTGATTAGTCGATTAACATTGTTAATATTTTTACTGTACAATTCACAATGCCAACACTCATAGAAAGATTAATGCTGTTCTTCAGTGCCAAATGGGGTTGTTGTGTATGGTGTTCACCACAAGAGGTCACCACCAACCCAGGAATTACAACATTAATAATTTAGCTTTCTTTTTCATAAACTACATCAATCAATTTAGCTATGTTGGGTTCAACATAGTAAACATTGCTACCTATGCAATACCAACACCACAAAACTTACCAATGGCGAAAGAATGCTTGTAGCATGCAACAAAATGTATCCATCTGCTATAGTTAAATGAACATAGCGCCTGCTAAAGCCTAATTTCAAGTGTCCCCGCTCTACCATCTTAAGAAACATTTTAAATACTCACACGTGGTTGTACAACTGTGGAAAACGGTCATTTCAGCAATGCAAACTACACAAAGTGCCACATGACTGGGTTTCAGTCGGAAGTGTTCACTTCCAACAGATGGTTTTGGTTGCCGTAGTTTTTTTTAAGCTAATACTTTACAATTCTCCTGAAAACTAATCCCTCTCATGAACCATTTACCACATTTCCATGATTATAACCTTTTCCTGATTAATGTACGGCAATTCAGCAGAAATCAAATAATAAACAACCACAAAACATTGACTTAATTTTAGATACCACACTTACCATTCAGAAAGGAAGCCCTTGTGTCAGTTGTTAATATGTAGTGAATAATGTCTAAGCTGCATTTTGATCCTGCCTGATTGTTGAGTTTGAGATCATTTACAGAATATTCTTTCTGTTAATTAATAAGTCAACTGGTTCCTCTTAATAGTTTAGCTCCTTGTGCCAGGAAACCTTCCCAGATATTGCACTTCTACTAATTTCACTGACACTAATGTGAGCATCTTAAATTAAGTTTTGGATACACGTGAGCACATACCATTAATAATGGGTTTGACAACTATATGGCTACATGAGCATGCGTCTTGATCCTACCAGATCGCTTTCTTCCTCTTCCTCTTTCTTGATCTCCTTTGGTTCATCATCAGGATTGAAATCCTCCATTTCAACCTTGAACATGAAAGCATCCAATTACCTTCAATTGAAACCCATGGCATGCTGAAAGTTTAGAGGCTACTGGATCAATAATTCTCCTGAAACTCCTTTATATTCGGCGTATAGGAAAGGAAGATACATGTCCACTTGTTAACTTCATTGGTTGCCCAAGATTTTATGACATGGATACTGAGCTAAAGCTAGTTTTGTTGATCATTTATGTTTACTGATCCTTTTAGAATAGGTGAAGTCATTTTAGGTGAAATGTAAACCATATATCATATAAACCAGTCTTAACGTATAATACCTCTTCAATGGCAGCGTCCTGAAGCAGGGACCGCACATCCAAACGAACCATATGCCGTGGCGAGGGCTCCCAGTGACTAGACATCTGTATGAATTATATTTCAATGAAAAAGACATGCTTTAAACTTGCCAAATTTGCAAATGTGCCATCAACAGATGGTGACAGTATACAGACCTTGCTTATGTCCTTCAGTGTGCGTGCATGGACATTTCTCTTAGCACAAGTCTGATTGTCCGCAGTGATTTCAGCAAGGTACACCTAGGGAAGGATATATATGACTCGTTAACTTTGAGGCCTTTTTTTGGGACGTCTTTATAATATTTAAAATCCTTCTCCCCTTTATTTGAATATGGCATTCACACATGCAGCGGCGCGACAAAGCTACAAGCAGAAACACATTGTCAATGAAAATCAGGATTGGGATTAGAGCCGAGGGGTGGTTCTGGGATTGAAAAAGTTGAGGACTAAACTTTTCGTGACGCTGAGGCACGTCAACCAATCAACGGACCCCATATCGAAACATGTCATGTCCAAATTATTGCAATCTCTAACCGTTCCAGTGCTACATCATATATTTTTGGATGATCAACGAGATTTACACAAAAACGTGGTAGTTGGCTAGTGTCATCTTGGCTTTCGTCTGGTTTTTGTAAAACAGACAAAGACAATGCAATCAAGGCCGCTAATAACTAACAAGTGTAACTTTCTAACTAGCTAGCTGCACATAGGTTCCACTTTGTCAACATCCACACAGAGATTTGATATCAGGCTAGCAGTGTGTTGAAGAGCGTGACATCAGTGCGCCACGCCTGTGCATATATGAATGCCCTATTACATTTTCCCCATTTAAAAAAAGGCACAATCCTGTCCGTTTGCTTTAAGAATTTGGAAGAAAAACCAGAACATAGAGTCCATGTTGCTCACCTCAAAGCCTTTTGTTTTGGCTGCACTCCAGAACTGGTCAAAATGTTTCACCTTCTCGTTAATAGTGTCGATAATGATGAAGGGGAAAAAGCCATCGTCCAGGGTTTTCTTAAAGGTTTTAAGCATGCTGCTCCGATACGTGTCTTCCATCTCTGGCTCAAACTCGTATTCGAGCACCTGGAGAAGGAAGTGGTGTTGAACTTGTTTATGGTTCACATTAAGGTCACCATTTATTTATGTATTTAGTTATGTCACGAGCTAACATCCATGCATAATACCAATAATGCATTCACAAAGGCATTTGAATCCTCATCAATCTCGGGCGCATTAAAGGAATGTACGACTACAGAAGTAAAAAGGTTCCCACCTTGTTTTTGATACGTTTGCCTGTATCCGGGTCCTTTTCTACCTTTTCCACTTCAGTCATGAAGTAATCATCTAAACCAAGCACTCTCGGTGGGGCGCCTCCACACTCTACCTCCTTGTCCTTAACAATGCAAACAATATGGAAGCTTATCAAGAGTGACAGCACATTGTGTGAGTTTTTACTGAGATTTACTTTGCACTTTGCCAATTTGTTTTGATGATCCAGCAATGTCAACTGACACCTATTCAGACATGAGTGAATGCAGGGCTGCTTGTTAGACTGGCCCTCCAAGGGCAAACACCTGTGTTTACAGTTCCTTCCAAGGAATTCCAAATTAATTTTAAAACTATCCAATGTCATGCCATCATGGTTGATGTGACTGTTCTTCAAAATTGAAAACCAGACATTTATTTAACTCACCCTGATGAGCTTGGCAACATGGCTTTTCCCACTTCCTGGAAGTCCTCTCATTATGATGACAATCTGGGGAACAACAAAAGTGGTTATAGAAATGGTACCAGTCATGTCGAGACAGCATGTGTGTGACACGTTAAGCCACCGAGAGCCAGCCGTCATTCGCACCCTATCAGGACGAGAAGATCTGCCAGGGGGTTTGAGAAGGTCCTCCACGTTCTTGATCTCTGGTTTCTTCTCCACCCGCTGGGGAGCAGGTTGTGGTGGAGGTAGTGACGGTGAAGGGCCAGGACCTCGCTCCTCTGGGTAATTCCTTCGGTCACCTGAGACACAACGCAATCATCATCACTCCCACCCTGACCATTAGCTTTGGGCTCAAGAAGAAGTGCACCTATCCATAATAAGAGGTAGTGCCTGACTTACCATAAGGTGAGGAACCGTGGTCATAGCGCTCTGGCCCACTGCGCTCATATGAGGGTCTATCGTAGGCAGGACGTCCGTAGGTCTCCTCTTGATCTCGGCTGCTACGGCCTTCTCTGTCCCGCATGTCCCTCTCACGATCTCTATATCCAGGACGCGGAGGGGGTCCTGGAGGTGGCCTAGGCAGATGATGGAGGAAGGATCAATTCAGTTACTCAGCAACAAGAGGGATTTCCTTTCTCGGACCATCACATGGTTCTAACCAGCTGGACTAATCACACAGCACAATGTGATATACTACCTTTCTTCAACAACCATGGACTGTTTGCTTGAAGCAAAAAAAAAACAGACAAAAACAAATGTTACACTGGGGCCAAGTTATCCCAGAGAACATAAACGGTGGTTCTGTTAAAACCACAAAGTTCTTCAGTGTTACCTGTCATCTCTGGGGGGGTATCGCTCCCTATCGAATCGTTCTCTTTCGTAATCAGGAGGCGGCTTCTCTCTGTACATTTCTCTTTCTCTGCTGTACTCCCGACGCTCCATGTAAGGGTCAACCCGCCTTTCGTAATATGGATCTCGGTTGTAAGGATCTCTTAGGTCTGGGCAGAAAAGAAAAACATTTATTTTACATATTGAATATGCTAAATTAATAAATGTACACTTACATAATGTACTGCCGCATGTACTCTTATAATTTTTTTTAATTATTTCTGGGGGAACAAACCTTTATCATAAATTCTCTCTGAAGGAACTGGATCCGGCCTTAACACAATCCTCTCACCGTAAGAAATACGTTCCACAGTTGTACCTGGTTCTGAAAATACAAATAGGTTTCAAGTTTTGGCTAGCATCCAAATTGAGTCTTCCTTTTTAATGCCCCCCCCCCCCCCCCCCCCCAGCCCGCCAATGTCCATACCATGCCCATGGCCGTAATCCACTGTTTTAGGAATAATTGGTGGTTTGGGAATAGGTGGCGCAGATGACAGGTAACTTGAATTTGAGTAGGATTCACTGGAAGCTAGCTGTCCAGATCCAACCATAGTAGCCTGTTATGAGAAAATAGAACGTGACATATTCAGAAAAAAGGTTCTTAAAAGTTCTTATTTTTAAGAATAAAAACATAACTTTGATATTTGAAGCGTCACTGATGTGTGATGTGTGTCATTTGTCATTTCATTGACCTTCAAGGCGCTCCTCACTTCTGGAGGAATCTCTAATCCCAAGAGACCTGGAGGTAACTCAGGTGTGGATTCAGATGTACCAAATTGAGCCTCCCCTCCGGGGGTCTTACCTTCCTGCATTTCTCTGATCCCAAAAGAGAAAACACGACACACTGAACTTCCTTGTGCATGTTAATATCTACAGTAAGTATCAAAATTAATCTGCAAGTTGGGCTAATAGGAACAATGCAACGTATGTGCAGGGTTTCTTCAGATTACGGTGTAAATAATGTTAGGATCTGCATACTGTATTATATGTGGTTTGTAATGAAACAGAAACATGTCATTACCTTATCAGCTTGAGCTCCTGAGCAGCTTTCAGGATGATTTCATGCTGCCGTTGAGAAAGTGCTAGTATGCCAGAACTGGCTGCTTGCGGCGCCGATTCTAGGGGGCTGTCTGGAACGTTTCTGAGGGGTACAGACTGCGGTGGGGGTGGGGGGATATCCAAAGACTCTGATCTGTGATCTTCGAAATGGGGTCTCCGACCCTCAAAGTCTGGGGGATATCCTCTCTCCTGTGGGGGTGGCCTTGCGGGTCTTTCCCATTCGGGAGGGGGTGGGTATGGTGGCTCCTCGTGTCGGTAAGGTGGCTTCTCGGGATACTCACGTATCCTGAGCTCTCCTCTTCCCCGTTCACCCCCTTCGTACGGATATGGACGCTCTCGCTCCTCCAGCCATTTGTCCTCCCGGAAGTGCTCTGGTGGCGGTGGCCCGCGAGGAGGGAAAGGTGGGTAGTCCCTTTCGGAATGTTCTCTGTCCCATTCCCCGTGGGGCTGGTAATAGTCTGGATCCCGTTCAAACCCACGGGGATGATAATTGTGGGGGGGAGGCCGTCCATACCCATCGTCCGCGGGCCCGAATTCCTCACTGTAATCCTCGTTGTACCCCTCTTCCAGTTCCTCTTGGGGTGGAGGCGGGCGCCTCATGCCCCTGCCCATTCCTCTGCCCATTGGACGATGACCCATAGGTCTCCTCCTCATGAGGCCTCTATCCATCATTTCGTGAGGTGGGGGAGGGGGGCCTCTGGAGTGGGGGGGCTGAGGCCAGCCGGGTTTCCTCTCAAGCTCTTCGTGGTAAGGAGGGGGCCTCATCGGGGGCCTTTCCATGTCGCACGGTGGGGGGCGTCTCATGTCTCTCTCCATGTTATGGTGCATGGGTGGTCCTTGTGGGTCGTGCCCACGATGGATGGGTGGCCCATGAGGATCCACTTCAAGTCCCTGGTCCATCGTATCATGCAGAGGAGGCGGCGGACGCCTCATACCCATGTGCATGAAGCCAGGACGACCGCGAGGGGGACGGCCACGGCCAGGGGGGAATGGAGGTCTCATGCCTCTAATGGGAGGCCTCCTGTCCGCCATCCAATATGGATCCCCTTTTTCCCAGTACTCCTGGGCCTCTGGCTCTTCCCAGTGCCCTCCATCCATTGGATGTCCTCCTCTCACGGGCTCTTCATAGTATTCTTCTTCTTCCTCTTCTTGGTAGTGGTGCTCCTCTGGAACCCACCTTTCCTCCTCAAGGGGTGGTTCTTCTGACTCTGCTCCGCCGTGTTCCTCTAAAGACGGCTCCTGCCATTGGTAGTCATCCTCTTCTACGTGTAGCTCCTCATGTGGTTGTCTGTAATTGTATGACATCTGGTCGACCTCCTCTTCGAACAGAACACGGTTGGGATTCAACCCATGAACTGGGCCTTCCGGGCCACTGGGTATCCCTCCACGGCCCCTCATCCCCCGGCCCTGGCCCCTGATAGGTCCTGGTGGCTGGCCACGTCCCCTGCCACGAGCCATACCAGGCGGAGGGATTGGCTGACTAGGCATGTCTTTTCTTGGAGGCCCTGGTGGCCCCTGAGGCTTCGGCCCTTGCTGGGATCCTTTATTGTTGAGATTTTTCTGCGCTGGCCCATCCGTGTTGAGGCCGCTCTTGATTGGAGGCGTGTTCTTCAGGGAAGCCGGGGAAGGAGTCGATACAGCAGGAGGAGTCTCCTTCTCATTTTTTATAGGTTCATTACTCCCAGGTTCCCCTTTCTTGGTTGGTTCAGGTTTTACTTTGGAGGTTTGAGGAATGGGGTCGTTTTGCACAAAAAAGCCACCTAGTGTGTCCATGGTGTAGTCTTCTTGCTCTACCTGTTTTACATTCATCTGTGATGCTGGCGGTTGTTGCCCTGCTGGTTTGGAGGCTTGGAGTGTGTCCCCCTTAGTCAAAAGGAGTTTAGAACCAGGTTCTGGTTCAGGATGAGGACCTGGAGGATGTTGTCCAGGAGGGTGTTGTCCCGGAGGATGTTGTCCAGGAGGATGTTGTCCAGGAGGGTGTTGTCCAGGAGGGTGTTGTCCAGGAGGGTGTTGTCCAGGAGGATGTTGTCCAGGAGGGTGTTGTCCAGGAGGGTGTTGTCCAGGAGGGTGTTGTTGTTGGGGACCAGGGTGTCGTTGCTGGGGACCAAGGAGTCGTTGCTGGGGCCCAGGGGGTCGTTGCTGGGGAACAGGGTGTCGTTGCTGGAGACCAGGGGGTCGATGTTGGGGACCAGGGGGTCGTTGTTGGGGACCAGGGGGTTGTTGCTGGGGGCCAGGGGGTTGTTGCTGGGGGCCAGGGGGTCGTTGCTGGGGAAAAGGGTGTCGTTGCTGGGGTCCAGGGGGTCGTTGTTGGGGTCCAGGGGGTCGTTGAAAAGGTCCAGGGAGTCCATGCGGGGGTCCAGGTGGTCGTTGCAGGGTTCCAGCTGATTGTTGTTGGGGCTGTTCAAAGCGAGGAGGAGGGCCCTGTCTGGGAGGTTGTTCAAATCTCATATGTTGCCCAAAACGTGGAGCATTTCCTCTCTGAGGATGATCAAATCTCTGCCTTTGATCAAATCTGGGGGGTCCTTCAAAGCACTGCTGCTCAAACCTTGGTCCGTTTCCTCTTGGACCATCAAATCTGTAAAATAAAAAAAATATTGTAAGGATCGACTGAGAATACATGTTACAATGCAATAAAGAGAGCACTGCCCAAAGTTGCAATGGAATTAATGAATTACCGTGGGCCTCTAGGGTCTTGGTAGTGCGGTGGCGGACCTGGAGGGGGGCCAGTTGGTCTCGCCCCTCTCACAGCAGGTCCTTCAACTCTAATAGGTGGTCCAGAAGAACTGTAGGGTTCTGACTGTGGCCTTGGTCCAGGTGGTCCACCAGCTAGTCCCCCAGTGGGAGGTGGACCCGAGGCCCCAGGTCCAGTGGTGGCTATAGCCTCCATACTAGACATAGAAGGGCTGGCCATATGTTGCATTTGTGCATCTGGTCCTGGGAGTGGGTACTGTCCACACTGCCCCATCACTCCACCACCAGTGTACTGGCTGCTCCCATAAGGCACCATGGTTCTGAGGGTGGTCACCCGCTCTTGCAAGTGGGCATGGGTGGAGTTCATTTGCTCCTGCCACTGCTTCCACTGATGTTCGTAGTCTTGCAGCTGGTCTTTGTGCGGGTAGGACTGAAACTGCTCGTACCACAAGTGGAAGGTGCGGTCCCAGTCCTGGAAGACAGGGGCAAACTGCTGCTGCTGCACCTCGTAATGCCTCAGCTGCATGTCGACAGGCATCGTCTGGACCAGAGGATGATGAAAGTTAGGGAGAGCTAGGACCACGTGTTACAGCGTAGAGTGTTGATCAAACATCTAACAGTGGGACAAACGTAACCGGTGCTACCTGTAGATGCGATGGCTGCTGAATCAACTGCTGGTACTGCTGCAGGATCTGCTGCAGCTTCTCGTGCTGCTGCATGAGGGCCTGGTACTGGATGCCTGCCCTCTGCTGCTGCACCTGTTGCCACTGGGCCGCCGCAGCCTGGAGCTGCTGCAGGCGGGCCGCTTCTTCGGGGTCCTGAGGAGTGACTTCTGCCTGCTTGAACACACAACGAGGGCAGAGCGGATTCAATGTCATCGTTTAAATGGAGCCTAGGTTTGTGTGTGAAACGTTCACACCAGCATTACCCTTATGGACATTGCAAACGGAAAATAAATAAACAAACCATACAAACAGGATTAAAAAAAAAAACTGAGACACAAATAGAACAGTATATGAATTAGATTGCACATGAAAAGAAGTTAATATGGATCTTGGTCTTGTGCTGAACTGTTCAACAGTCATATCCCATTTACCAAACGTCTACGAGCTACAAACAGAACAACTTCAATTAAACATAAGTATATTTATAACCTTTCTTGGCAAAACATCTGATTTAGCCACATAGTTTTTATGTAAATCTCTAGTGTCCAACCGTGATCTTTGATCTCCTTACTCAGAGTAAGAGCATTGATGTTGAGCATTAGGGGAAAATATATGTTTTCATTCTTACCGTTTCCTCTGGTGGAGGTGGAGGAGGGGGCTCCTCTTTAGGAGGTGGGGGTGGAGGAGTACTTTTTGGAGGTTCGGATGGAGGTGGAGGGTCAGGCCCTGATGGCTGGCTTTTAGGGAGTGATGGTTGACTGTCCCCCTGGCTCTGATTCTGTTGCCCTTTCTCATTTTTCAGCCTCTGCAAATTTGCAAGGTGCTGCTTGTACCAGTACTGCTGCTGCTCCTGGGATTGAATGATAACATGGACATCAGACACACTTCACAAGGAGGAAGATGATGGTGAATAAATGAACATGGGAGTCACAATAGGTACAATTAAGCCAATACGGTAATATTGGGGCCAGTCTGACCCTGTGTTGTTCTGTGCATCTGACAATAAAAGACTTGAACCTGAAGCCAGAACAGAGACACAATCACTGCAAAAAGCCACTAGTATGACTACAACTCATAATTCCTTGTTGATATGAAAAGTAACTGTTCAAATCATACTCTCCTGACCCGTTAAAATCAACAGAAACTAAACGAATGAGGCCTGCTATTTTATTTTTGTTCTTTCAAGGACGTCATCACAGGCGAGCACCACTTCATGTGAAAGCACATGCAAGATGTTACCTGCAATGACATAGACGAAAAATCGTGTTTTTCCTCCTCAGGCGTGGAGGAGTTGGCCTGCTCTTTAGGGGGAGTCAGTTCTTTCTTGTTTACCTCTTTTGATGTGGGAGCACCATTGTTCTGGGTGGTCACCGGTGGTGGTGTTGGCTCGGGTTGAGGAGGCTGTGCCTCCTTGGTCTGTGGTGGCGGGGGCTGGGGTTGATTTTGTTGAGGTGGACACCTCATTGACTGGGTCTCGTCTTGGTAGTAGGATGGTACCCCGGGACCCATGTCAGTGTATCCGGAGACTTCGCTTTGCCATGGGCCGGGGCACCCGATCGCAGAACCCCCGCCGTAAGCATTGGCATCATTATTGTGGTGCAGCACAGACTGAAGCTGTTTCTGATGGAGTTGCTGCAGCTGCTGCATTTGTTGAAGATGCTGCTCCCGCAGACTCGAAAAAAGAGAACTAGATGGGGGTGTTTCATATCCTCCAAATCCTGCTACCTGAGGAGACGGGCCCCTGACCTGTTGGTCTCTGGGCCCACTAAAATTCTGCGCTGGTGGCTGAGATCCACCGTAATTACCCCAGGAGGGATACATGCTCTGAAGCTAGCAATGCGCAGGCCTTTGTGCTCACATAAAGCCGGTGTTCTCCAAACTCAACAATCAACGACTCTCATCTATAAATGAAATTATTTATTTTTACTCGTGCTACAGAGACCAGAACAAATTGTTAATTCTAAACTGGTTTGCTTAAAAAGTAAATCCCTAAAATACGACCCATCTGTTTTTCGTTGTCCGCTACCCTTTGCTAACAAGCTAGCCAGCTAGCTGCGTGGAAGAGGAAGCTGCGTACTCAAGTGAGGATGTGATTGGAGCTGGATGTAGCTACGTCATGTTCACGTGATTTCTGAAACGTACACGTTTTCTTTATTTCGACATTACGTTAAAGTTAAGCCAGAGTCTTCAATGGCTCTAGTTTAAGGTTAGTTTGTCATTTTCAATACAAAGGAGCTTTATTTTCATGGCAATTACATTGATATTTTTAACAAGTGAATATACACATACAGTTGACAAGTAGAAAGTGTTGACTTACATTAATTTAAAAACAGATTTGATATTGTTAGGACCATGTTATAAACTATTTACAGTCGTATATGTGAATATTCAAGATGAATAATACATAATCTCGACATACAGCAAGCAAATGCGGCCAGCTCAGGGACTTTTATTCTGGCATAATGTCACAGCTTTGCTGCTGGGACTTCTGCACACACTGGCATTCCACCTAACAGGAATTCGGGATGGGGAATGAGGACGGGTTAGAATCTGGCCTTGTCATTTGCTGCATGTCTTCCCCTCTCACTGCCTTCATGTCTACCTTGAACTGACTATCCAGTAAGCATGAAAATGCCAAAATAGTTGGCCTAAAAATACTGACCAGGAAAATGTTGTTTCTTTTAGTCTTTAGAAGTTTCATGTCACACAGCAATGCACAGACAATGTACAATAAAATCTCCTTGTCATTGGTTTCTTTGTCCACAAGGGGGAAACACAGATCCAGTATCTCCATCTCCATTCAGTCTGTATCAACATTTCAAAACGTTGTCAATAAAATAGTTTATTAATTATACTAGATAGCCTAGCCATTTTACATATATTATAAATGGCTTCTTCAATTTTACTTAATGTAAGACTGCAGAATTGCAGAAATATTTACATAAATCAAAATTTGACAATAAAAACGTCTGCACATTTGAGTAAGCATATACTGTGCACCTTTTGATGCCCAGTTGTTGATGCCCAGTTGCTAACTGCATGGCCCTGGGGAGATTATCATCTCACCTAGTAGATAAAGGAGTGGGAGGAAGGAAAGGACATGGAAGGTTAAAGGCCAGTGTCTTTAAATTGCCCTTCAGGACTGGCACCCCTCAAGGTCCTGAGTTTTTTTTCCTATTTTCTTTCATTGAGATCACTAGTAAATCTGTATTAATTTTTACCAGAACCACTTAAAAAGAATCGTTAAAGCGGATTAATCAAGCCCATCCTGTTTAATGTCTCCCGTTAATTAGTTTGTCAGCAGTGTTTTAATATCGCCTAATGACTTCATATTTCACAGATGACATTAAAGGGGTGTTAAAAGAGGGGAAATGGCCCATTCAGGATACAGCTCTTTTGCTCAAGACGCCCTCCCTGTGTAAGACAAGGTCATGGAGGCCTAGCCTTTAGGGAGAGATACATTATCAAGGGATGGGGGTGGAGAAATCCCATAGAGGAAGCTCTCTCTCCCTCTAAAACAGCATGACGGGCACAATGTGATACAGTTCTATTTAGAACAATACAGTGTATAGGGAATTGCATAGTGCAGCTTAGTGTGCAGCAGTGTATAGAATAGCAGGATAGGCCCACAGTGACAAATGATAAGACAGTATACTCTATAGCACTATGTATTGTATTCTTCTACACTGGAAGGTGACGGGGCTGCATATAGAGCAATGTGAGCTGATCATATCATCGAATGAAACTGTAAAAAGTACCCCTTGCTTCATGGTTTATGGTTTGAATAGAATTCAGTTTATTTAAGCGACCTAATTTTTACAGCCGCTTTCCCAAGCTATCAAACAAACAAGACAGAAAAGCTACAACTTAACGTAAACGTTAGACAGTATTGAGGACACTGCACTTTCACGGTGATGAAAATCTGTTAAACAAAATGTTCAATAGAAGCTAATGGATCCCGAACAAGTCCATGCACCGCTTCCAAAATGCTTTGTTTGACAAATCAATTTTCCCATAACCCGGTGAGGGGAAGAGTGATGCGGATTGATCGCCCCCCCTGACTTTGTTTCCAGAATATTGTTTGATGGCTAGATAGATTAATTGGTATGACATTTGAAAGCCTCCTCCTGACTGTCAGCATCCAAGCCCTCCTTGCCCAATCGAACCATGGTCTAATTGTCTACCCTATAATGCCCCTACATCACAAATTAGAGACGGGGTGCCTGTGAAAGGTATTCCTAATATGTAACAAACAGCAATATGTGCCGCTCAATCAAATATTAGAGTTGGAATGTAGTGTTACAGTGATAATAGCATAAAAGTCCCTATAATGCTGTGCTAGCACTTTCTATGCATCTTTATTGTTGTCACAATATTTACTGAGCTTTACCGAAATGTATGTACACATACAATACCATGAAACCTCTCCAAAGTAACTAGGCTTCAGTCACATCAATCTATTTCCCATTATCTGCTCCATTAACTTGGACTACAACCTTATGATTTGAGCAACACAAAGTGAATGAAGGTCAGTATTAGTAGTGTGTAGCTGTAGCAGAAGTACATGGTAGAGTATATGGAAACAGTTCTCAAATCAGATATTACTGCGTAACCATGGACTCTTACTGAGAAAGCGTAGTGAGTTTCCAGGAAGATAATTAAGAGGATCTACAAGGTTATGAAACGTCTGGTGAACCCTCTCTAAAGTCAACATTTTGTCTGTGATCATGGCATGTAGGTAGAACATATACAATGGAAATGACCACTGACACTCTACTAGCATGCCAGTCTACTGTGGTAAGCAAACAATTCCACATGTAAGTCCAGCTGGAAGGCCTCTTCTCATGTTCTGTCATGAATACGTGATTAACTCACACAACATATGCTGTGCAGTACGTCTGTGATATATGTTTTAAAACATGTTCAGTCTTAATGTACAATTTTTTTTATCCCAAACTTCATTGATCAAAGAATGAATGTACAGTCAGTAGAGGAATGATTCTTGTCCATATCATGTTAAATGTTGAAAACTAAGCCTCAAACACAGAGGCAACACAATAAAAGACAAATCCCTGCACAATGCCCCGTATACTGCAAATAAAAAAAACTTTGATTAGAAAGTGTCATTCAAAGACACAAAAGACAAAAATGGAGTAGATACCCGTCTTCCATATTTTATCCTCATTTATTTATAATTCAACAATGACTGATTACCTGACTTTGGTTCAATTTGGTGGGATGGATTCTTCACAGAACAACCTGCTTTACTGTCCACCTCTTTTCATAGACGGTCCCTCCCTATCACGCCAGCACACCCACTCGCCTTTGAAAAACTGTAATTGAATGAGTTTATGTCGTCAAATTGATTAATCATATTAATTTGTACTTATTAGGGGGATGGTTGAAAGCGATGACAATTAGATTAATGAAATTAGTTAATTTTCCTCCACTACACCATAGCACCAGCTCATATTCAATCCCCCCCCCCCTTCCCCAAAAAAACATAGTGAGAGGGACTGTTATGACAAAATTGGCAATCAAGATTTGGATACTAATTGAATGTCTGCTTTTATTAATGATGAGGTTTATAAAAAAGTCCTTGAGAAGAGAATATTAATTAATAGATCAAAACCTTTCAAATTGAAGGAGTGCACAGTGCAGATGGTTCCCTGAACTTAAATTCTTAGCATTAGGGTTTGTGGTAGGTTCATAGTAAATAATATTATGTTTAGGTTTGGTTATTATAGCATAATTATATTATTTTGTTTGGGAATCACTAAACAATGTATCCTACTACTATTTGGGTTATGAATCAAATGCAAACCTCTGTGAAATGGAAAGAGAATGAATCCTTGAAAGCCAAACTTTGCTGGAAACTGGAACTTACTTGACCTCAAATGTATTTTGTGCGTGGTGCCTAGCTGTCTAAGAAGGACCACAGCTATGAATTTATCATGCTTGCTTGGTTGAATCTGAAAAGCAAACACACATAAATATATGTAAATGTAGGAAAACAGAGAGGGAGATCCCCCAGACGATACAGACTGCTTTGAATTTCATTACGCAACAAGCTGTCCACTAGTTACAAATGATCCCTGTGAAGAGGGGTGATTGTTTGATATGATAAAGATGAAATGTAATAGTTTATGCCATCATAAATCTGATTGTAACAGCCACACTATTAGAAAAACAGATAAGAGCATTTATGATTATTTGCTTTCTGTCATAAAAACAAGTGTCTATGATTAATAGGGGTGTCTGGCCGTGAACTGAGCAGAGTGTGTTATTGTAAACAGTAATGGGTGTGCATTGTATGTAAAAATGTGACTAGAGACAGATATTCTTGATAAACAAAGTTATGAATAACACATTCAGCATTTAAAAGTATGATGTTTTAAATGCAAAAAGCATAGGAATGGAAATTATGGTATCAGAGAGCCTAAATCCACAATAATATTTTAGCAGGAGTTACAGTACTCATATCCAACATCAGCTCAACATTGCTCATGGTTTAGCGTTGTGAATGAACTTAACATGACAATGTATGACTTTGTAACCATTTGATTCACTACCCTCAAACTAAACACAGTAAAATATTGTTTTGTTATACATTTGCTTTTGTCACAAGCTCCACCCCCAGCGACCACACAACATAACCAGACCGGTGGGAGGTGTGTGTGTGCACGTGTGTGTGAACGTTAATTGCACAATGAAAAACTGTTCTCTAATTCATTTCCCGTCTGTCCAACGACAAGATGGATCATGGAAACCAAGCCATTCCACCAAACACAATTTTCATATTTAATGAGCATGACTCCAATACAATTATAGTAATTAGTCAAATCTACCTCACAACCAATGAAGCTCACCACAATTATTATTGGATCTTATTAATGATGTTGCATGAGGGGCTCACAGGGTAATTGAGGGCATGTTTGGGTAGAAGCCTGGGGGGGTTGGATTTTGCGTGAGTATTTGGGATTTAAACTTTAAGAAAGGGCCAAATGCCAACTCAAGAAACACAGATACAATGTACATTTAGAAATAATGTATTGCTTTTAGATCCTTTATAATGAACACATTGCATTGTGGCAGTACTTTGCCACACCAACATTAGTCAAATTAGATGCTGGAAGGCACAACACATTCTATAGAGAATGTTTGAAAGCCACATCCAAGTATGTTTTAGGTATGTTTTTCAGACTTTTTTGGGGACCGACATCTATATCAATGCTCAAGCAATGTCTGAGACATCTTTGTAGCTACAGTGAACAATCTAGAGATAAGGTTGGGGTTATTGGGTTTCATCATAATCAGTTATAGCTATATCGGTTACCCACTATACAAGTGCTCAAGGTACAACAGTACTTGATTAAAAACCTGAAAAGACAAACCTAGTCCCCACTGTATTTTACAAGCTGCCTGATCCTACTTTGAATAATTGCATATTGGCTCAAGGCATCGCCACTGCATAGACCAGATAGACCCAAGAGGGCCCGTCAAAAAAGGGGAGGTCAGTGGAAGAAGAGGCACATTTATAATGAGTGATGATACTGCAGCAGCTGACATTTTGGAGGCATGTGGAGCCTTCTCTCCTCAGACCTTGATGCTTATTAAATCTAGACTCACTGGTCCAACCAGTGACAACCATTCCTCCCCTGATAAAAAAAAAAGTTTGGGATATAATGAAATACACTTCCACTCCGCACCCCCCCCTACCCCTCCCCCCCCCCCCCCCGCACCCCTCCCCTCCGTCACCAGGTTTGTCTGAATCTAAGTACGACTATGTTAAAACAGTAAGTCTATCTGACGAAATAAAATCATTGCTTTTAATGTCTTGACGCACAGGTACACTGGACCATTTTAGAGCAGCTGGCATTGTTGCACATGGTTGTGTGTTCAGGCTAACGTTTGTGACCAAACGCAGGTCTCTCGTGCTCCAAAGTCAGATTAGCTGGGAGGCAGTATGTCATATCCAGGGCAACATCTCGTTATCCTGGGAATTACTTCACAGCACATAACAGATCACTTTGTCATAATACCCATCGATGCCATTGAATAACACTTTGCATGTCTCCATGTCTGTCTCCCATATATCTTTAACCAATTGGAGGCAATGTTCATCAGAAACCAATAACTTTATCAAAGATAAGTGACTCTGTGACCTCTTATCCAATCAAGGCCAGTGTCACCGCTGTGTTAACGAGTGTGACGCCATAATAGAAAAACCCCAATTAACACAACATAATTAGCGGAACATAGTGGAATTAGAGAGCAGCAATGCCAGTACTTTGATGCCTTTATAATTAAGCAGTGGCAAAGACAACAATTAAGCCACATCTGCCAGCTTAAATAAAGCCCGGCTCCATTCAAGGCAGAAAGGGCATGTATTGCGTGTACGTGCAACTAAAACCTGGAGTAAGCTCTGGAGACCTATGTCCACAGATACACAAGTTAATTCTGGAGTGAACTAGTCTCAATGCAGCTCAAAGTGAAAAAGGTCATGAACATATTAGCAATACAAGTCAAGTTTGGGAATGATGAACAACCATGTGACAACAACAATAATTTTACTTAAGATCTAATTAATTACTTATATATGTGTTGTGTGTGTGTATTACATTCAAGCCTGTATTAAGTATGTATTTATTATTTTTACCTTCCGTTTCCACTTTAACTTTTAAACTTCTTAGTCTTGAATTTACTGTCCTAGAACAGTCCTGGAGTGTCAATGCTAACTGTGGGTTTAGACATTTCTATGCCAAGTGTGTATTGTATTGGGCAACTATCTGTCCCATCCAGTGCTCATATAGGCTAGTAGCTACAGCTTACTTGTGGGCAGGCCTTATTAGCGCAGTGTTAATGTGACGTTAATTGCTTTTACTTTTTCACTCCATTAAATGGGCGCTATCTCTTTCGGGAGACCGGCCAGATGGTTTATCGGCCTCGCTCCGGCAGTGCCGTCACTAATGGCCCAAGACACCGAGCTGTAAAAAAACAACGGCAACGACAAACGCTCATCGTGCTAATTGAAAAGTAATTGCGGAGGTACCGAGCACCTGTCTCAACGTGAAAGCAATGTTTCTTCGCGCACAAGGACAACTGGCTTGACAGACTAACCTGTTGTTGTGCATGTAGACATGGAGGAAATGTCCATTGACGAAGTCATCCAATCATCTGATTTGTGCGGAGCAAAAGATCAATGTCAGTAGGCCTACACTACATAGCTGTATATTCGTTAAGGCCTAACCACAAGTAGGCTACATTTCGCAGGCTGAATCTTCAATAAACTCAAAGGAACCGCACACTCTCCAGGTATAGGAAACTCCTAAGGGTTTGCAGCTACTAACAACTCATCACACGCTATTTTGAGATGAGATGTTAAACATAGACAGGGATCAAATGCAAAACAAGAACACTGGCAGTATGGACATTTGGGAAACCTCTTCCCCCGCCCTGTTCACTCACTCAGAAAAACCCTCTCCACCAACCCCACCCCCACCACTACCACTGCTATCTTCAGCCATCCCCCACTTCCCAGACTTAAGATCAATACCATAGTTTAAAGAGGATGGACCGTGTAAATAGAGACAATAGATCCTGCCTATGAGGATGCCTTGATCATTGATGCTCTCTGACTTGTGTGGCAGGATCACTTCAGATCAGATATCTGGAGATGGCTGTCAATACAAGAGGTTGGAGGGGGTGAAGTTTATGTCAATGGCACTCTCTGTTCCGGGGGAGGAAGGTGGATGGACATGGAACTGTCAAAGGGTAAGGCTTGACTTTTTCTTGTCTTACCCAACAAAATAGTTCATAATAAAAATAAGAACGATTGGGTGCAAAGAGATATGGTGCACGGCATCAGTTATCCTACATTCAGTGATCTTCAGGAAGTCCAGTGTTCGGCGGTTGTCCGGTACAGGACAGAAGTCCAGTTCACTAGTCCCGTCATGTGAAATGGTCATGTTTTGAGCTGCACTTAGCAGTCCTGTCAATGGGAAATAGAAGCTGTACACAGCAGTGGTTGATGTTCAGTTTGTCTCAAAAATGTACCAGCGAGCCTTAACGGTATCTTTGCACAGTTCCTTTTCATTATCTCTGGAGATTTTAGCAGCTGTCAGAATGACTCTGGAGCCAAGATGGCTTAGTCCAGGAGTAAGCCCTTCCCAGGGGACAGGAGCATCTTCTCCTTCAGGCCTTTGCAGTCTGAAGAGAGACATGCAAATGTACATACCAAAATGCAAATATGATACTTACCTTTACAGCTTGGTAACAAAACTGTGTCACATCGCTGAAAGCTTCCCCGCAGTCCTCATTTTGTCTGAAGAGATGTAGAGGTGAGAAGGAGTAGGTAAACAAAGCATGATGCTGAGGTAAGATACTAATTAGAAACTCAATTTATTTGGTCTGGCACCTTCAAAAGCTAAATAATAACATAAGAACCCAGACATAATAAATCATCCGAAGAAATACATTTTAAATTTTCCCAAGAAGAATGCTCCATTACTGCTCCATTTGCGACCTATTAGAAATTTGCATAACTGTATCAATGTCTCTCTCATGTGGCCTTCTTTCATGTGTCCTATTTCCTGTTGACTATCAGCGACTACAAGTCCTTGCCCAGACCTCTGTCATAAACTTCTCACCTGCTCACTGGGTGGTGGAGTGAAAACGGAGACGATGCCATTCTGGCTATTTCCCTCGCTACTTACCAATGCATTACAGGAGTAAAGCATGCAATGTCATGGGCTGTTTGCAGCTGTTGTGAACAGGCCTACAGCTGTTCTGAGACTTGGTCCTGTGGTTTAGAAATACTTGTAACTTCAAGATCCGTTTGATAAATGAGGTCAAGACAAATGCTGTACACTGTTAATTAAAGAGGTCCATTTCTCAAATTGGGCATATGTTGCCGAATATTTCTTTCTTTGTTTCTTACTAACTTTCTTTCCATGACAAAACCCACAGCTGCCCTGCCATACTTTCTCACAGTATCTCCAGCAGCCCATAGATGGCGCTCACCTCATTGCGATCAGACATGACTTCCTCTGAGGCTGTCCATCACCGCGTGCCACTGACTCGGCGACAGGGAGGAGGGAAAGGCACCGTTACCTGTCCTTGAGCCAGCGGAGGAAAAGCGTGGATTCAGCATGTATGTGTACGCCCTAGCCCGGAGCCATAAATCATGACCTTCAATTTACACAAGGAGCATATTGATGGTTTTCTCTGTGCTTCACTCACTTTCACCCAGTTGCATTGTCTAGGAGAAGAAGACTCCGAGCATAACTACCCTCCATTGGGCACTTTTAACTTATGATCTAGCCTTTTCTTTATTTGAAGTACAGCTAAAATTTTAGGTGAAACATGATGAATGTTCCAGACTTTCTGTTGTTGCATGTCTTGTATATCAATTTACAAAACAGAAAATGGCCAGAGACTGAATTTTATTGGACAGAGGTGGGTGGTGGGGTTTTCGATTGTCAGGGGGTCTGATTCTTGGTTTAGCCCCCTCCCTACAGTAGATACAGGTGGTGTATCTTTGGATTTGTGGCAATGAAAGAATCCAGACTGTTGGTTGGAATAAGCGGGTTCCTTTTGTATGCCATGTCTTGTTTTCCATATCATTCTTTTTGGAGGTGTTCTCTATCTTGATTTAAGCCCCCCAGACAACGTAACCATGATTCGGTAGCAGTTGGGACTGTTCATCCAGGGAACCAACAACAACGTACACTGATGCTGAATTAATATCTTTACCTTAAACTCATGCTTCACATGAACCCCCGTTTTTTGGTAGAATGTCAACGATGATTTTGTGAAGAGGGATAGGCAACGCTTGGAAGCAAGTTGATTAAACTTAGCCTGGTCACCCATCCCCCCCCCCCCCCCCCCCCCCCACCGTCTTGACCAAGCCTGAACGCCTACTAAATGAAATGACTTCCACAGGACTGCACCACAAAGGAAGTGAATGTGTCAGATGTGCGTTCCACCCATGTTCTTGCTGGCAGAAGGTCAAACAGGACACTGTGTAGACAGCCAACCAGCTGACAGTTGGGACACAGGATGCTGTTACACCCCTAAGGCACTGTTCTTCTAGACACACATACACACACACACACACAGAGTTGACCGCGTGCACTCCTTTCATTGTTCATTTCACGTTACATTCTCAGTAAGAGGTGGAGGCCAAGCCTTGTCAACAGTCTATTCCCTACAGGGTTAAATGACCTGGGAAATGACTTTCTTTATCATTGTGGTCAAGGCTTTCTTAACAAGGTGATAATACGAACATGGTATCTGTTATAGGCTATTTAAATTGTAACACCTCCAAATCTTGGTTGTCAAGGTTTTCAACCATCACACGTTTTCATCTGTGAATGCATGACTTCGATAAATAGTGATATTACAGTTTGTTTGGTATTTTTGTGTGCATTTTAACACTGTGTATAACGTGTATTTAAACTCTCTTTTGTAAGGATAACATACAGAACTATCACAATGGAGTTGCATTAAAGGTGTAGTATGTTCTTCACTTTAGTCGTTAAAATCATGTCATGTAAGATTGAATATATATTGAATTGAATATTCATTAATTGGTATCATATTGGCACAAAAACTTCGTTAATTATATTTCTACTGCTAAAACATTTTGGCTGAAGTAAAAGTAGGGTGATGTGTGTCAATATCAAATGAACTCTTATCTAACTTCCTATTTAAGTAATAAAATGTACAGATGTGTTGTTCCATTTCGAAAATGGGCACACAAAAATGCAAATTACATAAACCATGTGAGTTTATTGTCACTGTACATTTAGTGCATTGGGACAACTGACTCACTCCAAACAGCATGTATTTACACATGAATACCATATGCATGAACACAACATAACTCAACACATGAAATGCCCTAGAATACTTTCCAATATGTGTGCCAACCACATAGGGTACTGTTGGTTCTAGCTTTTCATGCCAACATATGAAACATTAGATGAATGTAGTCTACAGTTTGTTTATAGTTGTGCTACATTGTCTTCACAGGTAGGATAATTAAAATTGACCAAACCTTTTTCCTTCTAACTTGATTCATACATCATAACTGCTAGCATATTTCTTTTAAGGGGACCAAACCTCTAGAGTAATCAAATGTCTATGGTGCGTATACCTTCACTGTTTCTTATACACTGCGGACCACAATGGCCTAGGTGGTTTGTCCATGTTTTATGTAAATCTCGTCATCTCAGTGTGCATGGAGATAAGATACTCCACAAATGGAACAGCGAATAAGCAGCTTTCTCCGGAGGAATGTGTTCCCCCAATTGCAGTTCATCTACATTTTTTTAATACGCAGTCAGTGATGTCACTTCATTTCTGTGCCACCAACTCTCTGGGGAACCCCACAGCCCGCTTCCACACCCACGAGTAATTTCAAAATCTGAATTGAGGTATAGACGCACAAACGCACACTATGTGTTCTGTTTCAGCCAAGTTCTAGGCTCGAGCAGGATGTCGTTCCATCATTCTGAGACTCAGAGATGTGTCTTCAAAACACATAATGAGAATCTCTTACACAAAATTAAATAAATATTGACTCTTGTTCTTGCTCTTTTGTGTAATTATCGTACAGTTTTTCATAAAGTAATAAGGTGTTAGTAACATACATTTAGCATAATCAGTGCTCACAGGGCCCTGCAAATACTGCCATTCTTAACTTCTTTCAGGTTGTAGAATACAGAATGAAGAATCACATCAAAGGGCAAAACATGGGCCAAACCAAACTCTCTTACAGTTCTAAATATAGTAACAGCAATGCAATGGAACTCTAGTACATAGCAAAACATACAGTGAAATGATGATGTATTTGAACTGACATTTACTGATGCTTCATAAAACAACACTGTAAAGAAAGTGCTACCAATTATTTGTCAAACAGACAATCGGCCATATTTGCCTTGCATAGCCCAGTGATCACTTTGTTCAAAAACTGTTACAGACACCCATGAAATTGTATTAGCAGTTTAGCTAAACTCTTTGTGCCAAAATCAACTTAACTGACTGCTGTCCCCAAGGTGGAGCCAATGCAGAAATTTAATTGCTCCATTTCTGTTGAGAATTTGATCTTACAAGACAATTAGAATTAATTGGATATATACCACTTTAGCCTCTTAAAATAAATTAAGCATTTTCTCTTTTATTTTTCTACGTTAGTTTGAACAAGGGGTCAATAATTATCTTGAATTGCCCTTCGTAGTAAGAAGAGGTGGGAATAGTGCTAAAACTCACAGCACATTGGAGAGAGGAAAATCCTTTTTTGTGGCTGTCATTTCAAACAGTACAGACCTCAGTCTATCAAGCACATTGGACTTTTTGGAGCCAGAAGGACACAAGCTAAGCATGCGCGTTGAACACATTCTATTGAATTCTTTCATTAATTGTAAGTTATTAGGGTTTGGGAAGTGATCCGAAAGCAGGATTCATGGCAAATCATTGATGTCCTTTTTTGGGACTGGATAGACAACGATACTACTGATTAGATGTGGGCATCCAATAAACCCTAATGCTGATTGGAAAAAAAATATTACCGACAGATATCGTGTGATTATGATAATAATCTGTGAAAGCAGAAAATAACTGACAAATCCTCCCAACTATGAATAAACATGAACAAGTGGCACAATGTGGCTGCTATCATAATACTGTGGAAGGGTTCATCACTAACAACATGCTGTAAAACACTGAATGGGAGTTGTAATTACAATCGTAGGCCAAGTTGCGGTTCGGTGTAGAGGAGAGCCAATATTTTAGTCTATGCAAAGATGAATTTGATCATTGCACCTTCAAGGAGGGAAGCTGGAGTGCATCTTGGGAATGTAAGTCTCTATTGTATTGAGCTTTAATTAGCTACGCATTACATTACTGCAAGTCAGTGGTGGTTTTGGTCTACTCCAGAGAGTAGTCTCTGAGTTGAGGTATATGCTTTGGTTTAGGGTAGCTTAGCTGCCAGCCCTTATATTAGCTTACCTACAATCTCCTTTGGTTGTACAATGGTAAAAACAAAATGGCACATTTGAGCTTCAGAGTTATTGATTTTATATGGTGTTCGCAAATTAGCTCTGCATCCTCATGTTTTTCTTTTCAGGTAAGTAAATTTATTGAACTGTCTTTATCTAAGAATTTTAAAGACAATGAACAAAGGTCATTTCACACGACAACAGGGTGAACATCTTTGGGTTTTACAATATGTTTTACTAGTATTTCTGTGTAGATACAAACACATTACTGTGTAGTTACAGAAATATATAGGATATTCATGTAAACTAACATTACCAAACTTTGTACTATCCACCCATTACTTTTTGATATAAGTCAAAGTTTTGAATAATTTTGTAATGCTACATATCACATATAAAATTACAGAAAAAATTATTGGTGGAAAAAAGTGTATTGAGGTTATGCACCATCTTAGGCTATTTGGTAATTTTAATTGTAATATTCCTGAACATTGAATGTGTCTATGTATGCAGTGTTCTAAAATATCAAAAAAGTTACATCTGCATTATTTACTTATATCTGGGCATTTTGGTCAAATGTGTGTTGCGTTACATTAATGTTACGTTATCGAGTCTTGTTTGAATGACACTATGTTCTGCATACCTTTACTAATTTAGGATTACACCATTTAAATATACACCTTTTTGGGTAAATATGGGAATAATTATTACCACGGTATTTTGACTGCATCTTTGAATATTTTTTGAATATATATTTTTAGTCCATCTTTAGTATTCTAGAGACATACTGTATATTCTCAGAAATGTGCCGAAATCTTCTACATCTGTACTTTAAAATAAGGAATAGATTATGCAGTTTATTAAGTTATTCTTTGCACCACAGTCAGTGTTGAAAATTTCAGTGTTCACAGAGATGTACACATGCACGCACGCATGCACACACAAGCAAACACACACACATACACATACACACACACACACATGCACAAAAAACACCCCCGTACACACACACGCACACAAACGACCCCCTGCACACACACAAACACACACACACACACACACACACACACACACACACACACACACACACACACACACACACACACACACACAGAGCTTAGGTGTTAGTCTCTACAAGCAGTAAAAGACACAACTAGATAAAACACACTACAGTTCTATACTGTACCCATTATTGCCACAATGTTAACCAGAAACCAGATGCTCAGTGCAAAGTCTTTGTTCAATTCTCTACACTTGTGTACCACCATGAAGCACCAGGCTTGACTTAAAACTGTTGAGTTAATGAAGCTACAAGGAGGTAAATGTGTTTGTGTTCAGAATATAACATCCCTATTACAGATGACTCGGTGTTTGATGTTGACGACAAATATAAGAATATGTCTACCAAATCATTCCCACACCCATACAGTGCAATTTGACACAATACAGTACACATATACAGTTTATATATAATACCAGAGGGTGCCTCTAATGCATCACAACTGCGATTAGAAAGTAAGATAATAAAGAAAAAAAACACATGACTGGCCATATAGCCATACAGTTTATCAGAACGAGTATTCACACTTCAGTTTCAAGAAGAAAAGAAAAAGTCACAGAAGCTTCGGGTGATATAGAGTAAAGGGTCTCTATAGCCTATGACAAGACCCAGAGTGCCAATTTCTGTACACAGCATCTTTATATACATGTTGATGTCCTATATCAATCCGAGCGATATTTATTTATATATATGTTCACCCTTAAAATCGGTTTGAATTTTCTGTTTAATTTTCTTTTCTGGTAATCTCTTCACTTTTGCCTCGACAAAAACAACTTCATGCTATTGCTCTCACGTCTTCATGGGGGCTGTCTCTTCACTCATTGGACGACGCGGCTGTCCGTCAGATACATGTCCGAGCATCAAGCCTTGGCCTCGAGCATTTCCAAGAAGAGTTTGTGCATAGGCACTTTTCCCTGCACCTTGATGCTGTAGAAGTGCTGCACAGCTTTGGCGGCGGTTTGCCGGAGCAGGGGCAGGGTCATGAGCAGCTTTCCGGCCCGTCGTGGGTCCTCTGCATGTTGGGAACCCTCCAGGTCCTGCAGGGCCTCATGGAGAGAGTCCTGGAGCCTCTGAACGGCCTCCACATCCTCTATATGCATGGAGTCTGGAGAAGAGGGAGGAACAGAGGGGGCAAGAGAATGAGGGACGGAAAGCAAAATAACCATTTCACATTTGCAATCCATTTAGTAGTGCAGTTGTTGCAATTTGGAAATAGGCGTTTTACATATGTATTTATAATTTTGTATCATAAACAGTTCTAAGTAAGTGACCTTTGTTCGATTATTTTTTCATGCAACACACCGCCAAAGGGTATTCTTATGGGGGTCAAAAAAGTCAAACTGTTTACAGTTCAATGGATTTAAAAACAAAAGTAACCTGAAACTGGAGCTCACCGTTTGGCTATCATTTCTGCCTACTTAAAATTCAACAGCTCACTTTTAGCAAACATCCAATTTTGGAGAGAGCCTTTTTCTTGTTAGTGCTTAATCACTAGCCTTAAATAAATGCCTGCACATGACTTGGGCTCTCTAGAGAGAGAGAGAGAGAGAGAGAGAGAGAGAGAGAGAGAGAGAGAGAGAGAGAGAGAGAGAGAGAGAGAGAGAGAGAGAGAGAGAGAGAGAGAGAGAGAGAGAGCGAGAGAAGAGAAAGGTAAGATCGTATAAAAAATGTGGGTAGGGAAAATAATTATTTCTTTTGTTATCCTGGACCATATAGTGTATGTATTTTCCCGTTAATGAATTCAGATGGCTGCATTACTAGCATATCGTTCAACTGAATGATAGTGGCAGATGGCCTTAATTTCCATAAGAAAGGTCCCCTTATGTATAGGCTCTGAAAATAAAACCAGTAACACGCTCTATAAAACCAGGAAAAGAAGCTCTACACTGTAAGTAGTTTAAACCTAAAATAAAATATGTAATTGTCCACCAAAGGAGATATCAAAATGGACAAACTTATCATCTTCTGTCAATGCACAGTATTTTATTTGGTAACGTCAGCTTTAGTTGTAAAGATGAACAGGCTTTACATTGTGAGCTTTGATGTCCGGTTATGGACAAGGTTGTACACTAGTAGTGAGTATATAAAACAAAACCAATTTGAATGACATGTACCTGACTGTTTTAACTTACAGACATGCATGTTCGATGAATCGAATCTGCTATCAATGGTCTTGCAATTCTCTCAAAAGTCAGTTACATTTTCCTGACTTGGAAGCAATAACATGCGTGTGTTTTTTGTATACCACTTGTGGAAATTTGAGCCAGGAAGAAAATCGAAGTGAAAATAGAACACACACCAAAGTGTACCACACCTGTTTTACACACATGAATAAGTAGTAGTGATACACATGTTTTTTTTTCAGATACATTCATTGAATCTTACTCATAGATCATTATGAGTTAAATATATGAGACCAGTGACAGAAGAAGGAGGCCGCTGTATAAAGAAGAATGGCTCTACCATTTGTTAAGAAATAGTTCCAGTGAGGCACCGTGTAAGAGCGAGTAAATGAGGCAGTAAAAAGGAAAGTACAAGGCTAATTATGTTCCTAACTGACTGATTAAGTCTCTTTTACCAGTTGCCTTCTGTGTAAATTGCGTTTCTATCTTGGGAAATTAAGTAGGCTATGTGGACCGCACATGTGTTTCAGGAGTCTTCATTTGAAGCCTTCATGGTAATGCCGATCTGATCCTACTCTTCAGAGTGTGTGTGTGTGTGCACGTGTGTGTGCATCTCGGTGTTCTCGGGTGCTCTCATGAGTACGCACAGTGGTGTGTGTTTGTTAGGTGTGTGTGTGTGTGTGCGCTCGCATGACAGTGGGTTAGGGGGCGGAATGCGAAACTAACTTTGAAGAAACAATTTCTATGTAATCCGTCAGCAGCCTGGCGTCAATCCTGTCGATACACCGCTAATTACTAAATCAATGAAGCCATGAATTTCCACAGCTGTCACACCCACAGAACCCCAAGAGTCCAATCTCCCTGAGACGGTTCAAATGCAACAAGGTCGACCCCCTTGCCCTCCCGAAAACCTGCCCCTCTCTTCTTTTGCCCCCCCCAGCCTTCTTTCAGCGTCCTCTCTGTCCACCCACCCCTCCACCCCCTCCTGCTCCCGTTGAGGGTTTGTCATCTGTAGACCCAAAGCTCTCTGCTCAGCATTTTTCATTTCTCAGTCAGGCAACGGAAAGGGGAAAAAAGGACTCCAAACAGGCATTGATTAGTAGGGGGGACAGGGCCTGCCTCGTGAAAAGCAAACTGTCGATACGAGTGCCGCATCTTCACATCAGAACAAACGAGGCCCGTCGCTCCCCGACACTCATTCCACTCCACTTAACACATTTTATTGACAGCCCCTGTTTTCCTAATGAAATGCTAAATATATCTCCCTTGGCTGTGGAGCCCTGGCAGCTACTGTCATGGAGATGGAGAGAGAGCGGGAGCAAAGTGACAATTGCACAGACACACGCATGCACACATAAACATACAGGCGCACATGTACACACACACACACGCACACACACACACAGTACACACAAGGCTTGGGTGTTTGTACACAGGTACACACACGGCGTTTACACATACAACACACACACACACTATTGGGGTATTTAATTAAATAGCCATGTTCCTGACCCCTTTGTCCTCTCTTATCACACACCCTTCATTGTGGAGGTGATCGCCGTCCGAGATAGAAAAGCAGCTGACATTTTTTTTGTTTTATTTCTTTGTTTGTTTTAATTACGTGTCAAGTATCTAGATTTACTTGAGATTTTCCATACAGATGTACTTTACTGTCAAGCTCAGGGTTACTGTTCCCGCCATGTATGCCTCATTAATGAACTAATAACAAATAAGATACAAGTATTTATATCCGTTAATACTTCATGAACAGGATGGATATACTTTTGACTATTATAAGGTCGTCATCTCCTGTCATAATTGTCAAAATGCTTAAAAAAAATAAAATGTAAACTAAAAATAGAAAACGATCTCAAGACGTACATGTATTTTGATTGTTAGACTTCAATCAAGAAACAGCGAGCCTTTACCAAGTTCCTAAAAAGCAAAGCATACCCGAGTTGGCGAGGGCGATGGCCTTGAGGGTGACGAACTCCTCCTTCTCCACGCGGAGCTTCTTGTAGCGGCGCACCAGCGGCAGGATGGCCACGTGCAGGTCCAGCAGGGCGGTGAGGCGCGCATGCTCCTCGTCCACCACGTAGTCCTCCGCGTACACCAGCTCGTCCTCGTAGGGCAGCGAGCGGAACACGATGCTCAGCACCAGGATCTCCATCCAGGCGCTCTGGAGTAGACTCATCTGGTCTCCCAGTGAAAGCGTGGAGAAGCCTACAGGGGCGAGAAAATGGATGGTTTGTTACTGGTTGTTTAGATTTTTTGGGGTGGTTTTGGTCATGGTTTGTGTTAGAATAAGCATGTTATTGGTTTATACACCATTTTTTATTGGTGGAATCTTGTGTATCGCCAATTCTGAATACACAATTCATCTATTTGTCATCATTATAACTCTCTCTCAATGGAGGGCTCCTTCCTGCACTCAAACTTCAACACAGTGACCCCACTACCCAGTCAGGTCTGTGGTCTCACTGGCCCATATGGGTTTTAGGGCCGTTCGTGTGTACGTGTGTGTGTATTTATGAATGCCCCCAGAAGAGCCCACTTGAAACGAAGGCCGTCCCCTCCGCAAAGCGGCTTATGGGAAGGACATAAATCAGCAGAGGGTTAAGGCCTTTGAAACGCGACTCCATGCCGCTTTAACCCTCAATCGTCACCGAGGGGCCCCACTCAGCCCTGTTGGCTTTCATTGCCTCGCGGCCCAGAAACAACTACATGAGTACTGACCGAGGCTGCACTCCAGCTACAATAAAACTGAAGTCAAGTGGCTTTTTACCAAATGTCAAAGCCTGTGTCAAAAACAGAAAGGCAGTGCAACACCCAAAGCTGACTTGAACATTCATGTCTTGAACATTAAAATTAAGCAACCTACATCATGCCTTTGATTGCAATAGTGACATTTCCCGGCAACTAAACAAAAGTCACTTGATTAAAACGGAAAGCTAACACACCACAAATAACAAACAAAAACAGTCTCAACTCCATAGCATGCTGTTTTTGTAACCAAGCAATACAACGTATACCTAAAAGCAAACCGCTCCAAATAACAATAGCCTTCCATCTCATTGAGAGTGAAACCCATTAACAACCTTGATTGGAAGCACAAGCAGAGACTATCTCCATCCTCAACATTTCCACCACATCAAACAGACAGGCCACTGAAAGAATCCTGGCCCCCACAATACAGTGCACTTCCTTATGTTGAATAGGGGTTGATTGCACTATTGACCAGGTCCTTGAACCCACCTCTTGCACTATACAAACCTAAAGAGGTGAGATCGGGACCTGGGGGCAGTGTGGCTAGGAAAAGCTCCACCTCAAAGGTTCTTATCAAGCAAGTTGGGGGGGGGGGGAGAGAGAGGGGGGGAAAGAAAGAGAGTGCGGGGGTTCCATTGATTGGTAGATTGTAATCAGCACGCCGAATGTGAGGGCCGAATCGATGAAGGCGCCTGGTCTGACACACGGTACGCTGATGGAGGACGTCCGGAACACATTCAGGAGGAGGTGGCAGAGTTGAGAGGTTTAGAGAGGGGGATGAATATACTGTATCACACAGATTGATCCTTACTTAATGAGAGTTTGATAGGAAAACACATTTTTAGTTTTAATATGTGTATTTTATATATATGTGTATTTATGTATTTCATATTTACAGTGAGAAGGTATCTCGCTATTATTTAGCTACTCTACTTTTACTATACACCTGAACACTTGAATTAACTTCCGGATACGTGAAGTGAATTCAATTGAACTTAAATGCATTTACTGTTGTGGTGTCAATGCTGTAATATAAACAAATACCTACTTTTTCTAAATGTTTCTAAAAGTTTTTTTGTCATTCTGATCAAATATTTATCTTTCTCTCCTGGCTACGATCTTCAGTAAAATAGAGGAATTCCCTAATTCCCTTAAACATAAACTGGAGGATTTGATTGAAGAGGTGGCTCACACATTAGACAGATCATTGAATGTACAAATAATGACCAAACATGAATTATTGCTAAAATTATGTTTGATTCTTTTTCATATTAAGAGTGCTGGAATTCTCAGTGGTGTAAAACAAAGTGTGCTATATATATATTGTTTTTATCATTTTATTCTGTAATAATAACTGACAATGTTTTAAGTTGAATTCGAGATATTCATTAATACCTCCAGAACGTTTAGTATTGAAAAAAAACAAACAAATAAACAAAGTAGCTTCTAATCCAAGTTGATCCAACACTTAATTTTGGGGGGGCCGAGAAAAAACTAGCTCCACAGCCTCCACTCTCTCCTTCTTATCTCTCTGTCTTTGCCGTGTCTACCCCCCTTTTTCCACTCAATTTACTGAAGTGATGGAGTGACTTCCTGGCTCCCCGGGGTCGCTCGCTGCTCCAGGTGCGGCGCTCGGAGGTGGCTGAGTTAAGTGAAGCTCCGAAGGTGGACTCACCCTGATGAAATATCAATATTTCTCCCCACTGATTTACTGCCGTTTGACCAAACATGACACAATATCGAGCAAGTGGCAGCAGAATGTCTATATCTACCCCTGACATTTTCTCTCCCTGACAAAGAGCATCATGGAGGACCTGCAGCCTACTGTAAGTAAGTCAGCACACCAGATATACTGCATAGCAATATTGGCAGATACAATATTCTATTCAAGTAAAAGCAAAGCACCACATTATGGTAATATATTGTTTGCCCCTGACATTACAATACGTTTACTTGCAGCATATGAAATACAAACACGTTTCTGCTGGTTTGATTTGTAGTAGCAAACACGATATATATAAAAAACTAAATTATTTAAAAGTATGAGTGCGTTGTATTTAAATGGCAGGAAAAAATTGCCGAAAAGCATATCATGAGAATTGGCCTGTGTGATACACTCAGTATCACAGTCTGTGACAGACTGGCCGGCAGTGAAGCTTGAAGCTGTCATAGCTCTGGGTCTAAAGCAGACAGCAGTAGTTCACTCTATTCATTTAGTATCATTACAGGCCTCCTAAGGGCCCTAATGGGTCTAATAAAACGACAGAGGTAATAATGAGACTAGAGGGCCCACATGACTGAAGAGAGAGAACAGACAGACAGAAGAAAGAGAAAGAGGAGGGGGGGAGTAGGGAAGGCTGAAGGGATAGATAATTCAAACCGATTATTTGATATCTTGTTAGATCATTTCAAAGTTGCGCTGCAGGTTCATGTTTAAATACACGTCTGAACGTGTGTGTGTGTGTGTGTGTGTATTTGCGGCGAGGGGGTTCAAGTGGGTGCATGTACAAGGCGGGTGCACATGTTGCCATTTCCACTTGCACACGGGCCAACAAGATTTGTGTATGCGTGTACGGGCGTGCGTGTCTGTGTGTAAAAGCAGGAGGCACGCATGCAGCTGCACAAATGAGTGTCCACCTCTGACCCTGTGGCAGGCCAGCAATGATTCCTCTCTCATTTTCATGACAGCGTGTGTATGTGTAGCACCAAATCAATGGCGGGGTGGCAGTGAGTTACAGCACTCCACATGAACAAGCTGACCCGAGGCTTTTGTTAGTCACATGCAGTCATGCCAGCCTCTCAACAGTCAGATACTGAGAACCAGATCATTATCGTGTACCCATTAATTCCATGTAGAAAAAAACGACAGTTATAAACTACAGGTATGAGGCAATGTAAGATAAGACGGTGAGATTTTCTACAATCTAGGACCAACAAAAGGAATGGAAAATGCAATATTTTGCAGTACAGTTTTAATTTATTACAATGGTCAGACATTGCAGTGGGTGCTTGGAATGAGTTCAACATTTTTAGCAACAGAAAAGGGCTGGCAAGGCGTCTAAAAATGGCAACAGAAAGTATAGATTGACCAGCACATCACACACTGCATATTTTCCTCCCGTTTTCATCCAATAGTTTGGGAGTGACGAGGAAGAGCAATGCTGAGAGTACTGCTGTCCCTTCTCATAATGGACCGATCTGCTTTAATGACACTTATTAGCTCATCGTTAAAGTCATTTTGTGCTGTGGGCTATTGAGTGTAATGGGGGGAGAGGACTGTTTAAGTGCAGGGACCCCCTTTTGTCTTAATCGTCACATTGTGACACTTTGCCCCCGTGTCCCCGGTTAAAACGTCCCCAGAGTGTCACATCCCACTTTTAATGGTTCTGTTCTCCGCTCGTCAGGTCTTGTTGGAATCGCTTGTGGTGAAGCGGATGGATTGTTGGGTATACTTCAAGTAGATTATTCAAAATAGAAATCTCTATCCATCCAACTTCCTGTGTGTGATGTGGACTATCAGACTACAGCGGATTGTGGTACCTTTGCTTCATAGTCACATCGTGATAAACTTTACAGCAGGTCCATGTTACTTTGGGTATTTTTCGTTTTTTTACTCAGAAGAGGGAAACTATACAGACAGTGAGATGTATTGCTGTGATATCTAGAAACACAACGTTCTCTCAGGACCTTAACCCTAAAGAGACCAGGAAGCATTAGCTAAGCCACATGTCCTTTATCCTCAAGATCCATGACAAGAAGCAGGTCAGTGTGGGAAATGGGCATTTGGGTCAGTGGTTCTCCCTTTATTTCTCTCTCTCTCGCTTTCTCTCTGTCTCTCTCTCTCTCTTTCTCTGAGAGTAAGTCTGTCCCTGCTGTAAACTCCCTTGGTGCTGATGCAGCAACCCTGCCTCACACGCTCCCAGGGCCCTCGACGGACTAATCTCCTAATCAGACTCCACACCTCCCCTGCGTCCCTGCATCATGAACCCACTGGAGTTAAGCACAGGTCTGGGGTCAGCTCACCCTCACCCACTCTGAACTGTATTAATTAGGGCGTCATGGATAATCTGACCCAGGTTCAACCCTTAGGGGTAACCCTGTGCTCAAGGTAGACCGGAGAGCAAGAGAGCCAGCCACGGATAGGGAATGAAATGCATGCTGGTGGGTATTCCACAGCAGGGATAAAGGGAGAAATAAACAAAATGGTCATATTTACGGGCAATGTACATTAAATTAAATTATATTCTATTCTGTCATTCTTCATCTACCACCACTTGTGTTGAGTGTGCTTTTGGTGTTGAATAAAAAAAAATGGCAGTGTTTTCAGCACCCTAGTAAAATGTCTTTCAAATCAAGGGGTTCTTCTTTCAAAGAGATGAGAGTGTAAGAGATCTAAGCAACTTGCATAACAAGTCCTATTTAAGCAGGAGTCCGTGAAGTAAGTCCATGAGTATTTCCCTAAATAAATCAATTTTACTGCACAAGCCCTGTGTAGTCTTCTTAAGTATGTAAGAGGATTGCCTTTTTTTTTACTCTCTGGATTGAAATGGAATACATTGACATAGGGGTGGCACCCCCTCCTCCACCCCAACCCCAACCCCCCGTCCCACACAGTCAAATCAAAGGTTTCAGCTGCTCTCGATTGATTAGATTTTTTGAATATGGGACTGGTGCTCCCCTAGGTGCAGATGAGTAGCAGATGTTAATTATCCTGTGTGAGTGTGTGAGTGTGCGTGTGTGTAAGTGCGTGTACGTGTGAGTGAGCGTGTTTGCATATGGAGTTTAGAGCAATTTGTGTGTATTTTACAGACAAAAGTGTGTGTGTGTGAGAGAGAGAGAGAGAGAGAGACAGAGAGAGAGAGAGAGAGAGAGAGAGAGAGAGCGAGAGAGAGAGAGAGAGAGAGAGAGAGAGAGAGAGAGAGAGAGAGAGAGAGAGAGGAGACATCCTTCACGGCTGGCTGAATTTAGAGTGGTGTGAATGAACCCTACGGTCACGGTCCTACCTGGGATATGTTTGGCCCAGCCTATTATGACCACCAGTTCGCGGTCAGCCAGGTCACAAAGAGTGGTCAAGGCCTTGATGTCACCGTCAGGCACAGTGGGGTCTGGCATGGCATATATCTTCTCTGGCTCCACCACCAAGAGGTGGGACACAATCTTTGTTACTGAGAGAGAGAGAGAGAGAGAGATAGAGAGAGAGAGAGAGAGAGAGAGAGAGAGAGAGAGTGTTATTTCTCTATTCAGCATGAACTAACCTGAAACATCATGAATGAGCTAAGGGTGTGCACTACCTTTAGAGTCATTAATATGGCTAATAAACAGCATAATCATAATTATATTCAAACTCTGGTAATGGTGTGTATCTTCAATAAAATGACCCAGTTCAAGAGGCAAGACTAATGAACCCATGCAGTTGAGTAACTACATCTACTATTACAAGGCTGCAGAGGCTAACCCAGTGTGTGGTACTCACGTGGCTTCTTGGCTGGAGGGGGGACTGTGAGTCCGAGATAACCTCCATTCTCTGCATCCAATCTCCTCTTGTACTTCTGACGCCCCCCCCTTACCCGGTCCAGACGCACACCTGTGAACAAACACATCAAATCAACACTTAAAACACCAAAGCTTAGGTGTAAGGGAGTTTCATTTCGTGTTGTACATTTTATTTCACAATTTAGTGCAATATAGATGAACTATATCATATATTCATGTCATCTTCCGGTTTGCGATAAGAAAGACAGGACAGTCGTCGCCAAACCGTGTAGTACCACTAAGACACACAATACCAGCTGTGTAGGTTACACACATCTTCAACATAAAAATGCAGGTATGCTAACTAGACATCATATCCACACTTGACTGACACATTGAGATGTCTTGTGTCGAGGTAAAGTTAGACTTGTTCGAGGCCTTCAAAGAAACACCTTATAATGCTCTATCTATCCCTAACTGACTTCACTAAGCCAAGGGAGAGAGCCTTTGATGCAGTAAGCAAAGAGCTTCCATTGAGTTGCATCAGCGATTGACTGACAGTGCATGATAATCCCATTCATTTAACTGCTCATTGGCTGCTTCTCTTCCATCAACTAGATTGGACATTATAATTTAGAAGCTCGACAACTGACTGGCATGGATATTTCAGATTAATTTAATGTAACATGAGAATATAAAAATAGAGAGTATAACATAATAAAATTCATTAAAATACATCGTAATGTGGGTTCAAACAGTTTCTTTTTTTCAATTTAATAGGTTTACAACTTGGATGATTTTTGTTCTGCTGTAGGTATTACAATAAGAAGAATTAATTTAATGTGTTCCATCATTTCTGAGGACTCATAGTCCTTTACTCTCCAAAGGGAGCTTGTATCGTATTCACAGCCAGGGAGAGCAAACAAACTCCTTTTCTTTTTTTACCACCGCCATGTGGAATAGCGTTGTGAGATTTCCAGTGACTCGTACAAATTCCTTTGATTCCCCTGGAAACAAAGGAATCCGATTAGGATGGTCTTTCAATTTCCTGACACCGACTATCCACTAACCTAATTACCCACAATGCCCAAAGGGAGCATGTTCTTCCCAGCAAACACAGTGAGATCATTTTATGCCTGGCAGATTGGAGCTAAATCGAGAGCCCTCGCCTAACAGAGCCTTTCCATTTGTACGACTCAAGTAATCAATAAGGATTGTAAATAGACTTATCCTTCTGTTTGAAGGAAGGATGTGTTTTTTAATTAATCTGACTGTGATGCCTGAGTTTTAAGCAAACGGGAACTTTCCACACTGTTTGCCCCATTAGTCTTTGTGGGAAATCCGTTTAATTTAGAAAGCCTATAGTAGAATAGTATCTTGAGACATTTACTTTGTTAAATGACTGTGTAGGTATTTACCTGAGACCTTAATGTCAAAAGACGGCATCCAGACACCAAAGGCGTCAAATTAATACATTTCATTGGAAAGATATAGTAAACCGTGAGCCCATATTTCCCCAACCTAAGATACTTGTAATGTTGCAATGTCAATTGTTACTGCGATGCTGACAACACACACATGCATGCGCACGCGCACAAACACGCATGCACACAGCTGCCCCTTTGTGGGCCCAGGGTCATGTGACTGCGTGGAACAACAAGCAACCGAACAGCCGTAATCGGAATTCCAAGATCTGCGGGGGCCTGTTTGAACTGGAACATCCAACTGGCCCATAATTAATAGATGCTGACAGGAATTAAGAGCTTGGTGCTAACCAGTTTCATTTTACAGGCCTGCAGCACCAGTGACACAAGAGGCGAGGGAGGCAGAAAAAAAAACGGAGAGGAGCCGGGCGAGACAGAAACCGAAGTAAGAGAGAAGGAAGGATGAGGAGGAAAAACGAGACAGACAGAGAGAGAGAGACGGCAAGAACAACGGAAGGGAATCCTTTTGCCTGAAGCTGCTCGTTCTGCCCTCATCCTTCTCTCCCACTCTCCCTTCCCTTCCGCCCTCCTCCCTCCCCCCTCCTCCCTCCTCCTCATCCCCGTCTGCTTTCCCGTCATCCCGTGAAGGGTGGCAAAGTGCCGCCTTTCCCCATTCGTCCTCAGGGTGTCCGGGTCCAACCACTGGCGGCTTCGCTCGGCCGCATGTGATCCGATCCGATATACTGGGAATCCGACCACAACAAGACAGCTGGACGAGGCCTCGCCGAGGGGGTCTACGGGACGCTGACATCCCGGCACATTCCACACCTCGGACAGTTGCCTCATGCCTCCGACCGTGTATTGTGGTCGGAGGGAACTGATGTCCTCGGTTCACTCCAGGGTGGGGGGGGAGTGGGGGGGGGGGGGAGTATGAAAGAGAGGGATGGGGGGCAGACATAGGGATGAGCTCAGCTAGATCTATGCACATTATACACATGACTGTGTTTTACTGCCGGCTATGAGAGGCAGTCTGGGACGTGGCGTACTTGGGTGACGGTCCCATCATTGGTGTGTGAGTGTGTGCGTGTCTGTGTGTGCGTGTGTGTGGGCGGGGGTTGCAGGACAGGGGATGAAAGCAGGGATGTTTGCACTGGACTCAGTGCAATCTTTAGGGTCACCTCACCCCTGGCTTCCCTTTCATTCAATAACAATATCGACCCCGGACTACCTTGAAGTGCCTTCCTTGCAAAGCGCCTGTTTTGCTTTGTATCACCACCAGGATGTGTGTGTGTCCTCTGTGTGTGTGTATGTGTGTGTGTGTGTGCGTTTGGAAGGACACTATTTTCAGACCCTCACCTGTCAGGGGTGCTTCTTTCTAGAGAATGTGTCAGAATGGGCGGGATGGCTAACAGTGCCAAAGGGAGATTAGGAGGACCCTATTTTAGCTGGGAAAAAATCAGGGACGCACCCCCCCCCCCCCTCCCCTTTCAAGGCAAACAGGTCCCCGCCTCCCCCCCAGCACTTCTAAGTGCCTGCCCTGCCAGACTACAGATCACTGTAAGCATGTGACAGCGTGTGTTTAATCGCGGGGGGCTAGGGGTGTGAAGAGTGGAAAGGAGGACTGCAAGGTACTGTAGCAAGATGGCCGCCCACCTGCTTCCCCCCTGAAGGACCGGCAAGAGACAAAGACCGAGCTGTTTCTCCCGCTGGTCAGCGACACCCCATCTTCAAATGTTTTACAGGTTGTTGTTTTTTCCCTTCGCAATTTGGAGCCTCTGTGTCTTGTGTATTACAAGGGTTGTTGAACCACAACCGCGTTGGTAAGCGGAAGCATCTGCATAGCAGGAGATGACTGGGTCGATTCGGGCTCTCTGGTGTATTCGTGCGGCGAGCGCTAGATGTGTGGTGTGTGTGCTTGTGGGTGTGAGCTGAAAGCTTGTTCCTTGTCACTCTTCAGATGTGATATACACATGGGTGTGTGTGTGAACATGTATCCGTGTGTGTGTGTGGGGGGGGGGGGGTGAAGGGAGTGTAAGGGGTCAACACCTCATCTAATCCCCCCCTCCCCCCCTTCTGAGGAACACGTGTTGGCGTCCGTGTCTGATCTATCACCTGTCAGACAGTGAGGACAGGCCAAACCGGGCTCTCAGGGTGGGCCTGGGGGCCATGTGGTTGGTCAACGCCTCTAAAGGCACACAAGGTTGTATGCATGTGTTGACTGATAGGCAGAAACTGTGAGAGACAAGACGACCCAAGTGCCAACAGTTTGTATGTCCACAACACAGCTTGGCATCTTGGGGTGTGCCACTGTGAACGAGATGAACTGAATGCATGCTAATCCTAGACGAGCACCATGTGTATATCACATAAAAACATGTCAAATAATATAGTACCCACTATTGGCACTATGTCTCAGGTCATAAAGAAATGCATGCTACGTGTTATTTTTATTTTGATGATGTAATCTCGTCATATTGATTCCGTTCTGAACCAAGTGTATTGATCGAGAGGCAGCCCGCACGCCCCTGACATTTGGGTATTGCCTTACTAATCTTTGGCCATGTGGCAGGAGAAAATCAGACCTGCGATGCTAATCAGCTAACAACGTCCTCTCAGGAAAGACCGCTGCTGAGGCGTTTCTGTGGTTGGCGAGAGGGGAATGGAAGTAATCCAAGGTGCCAAAATAGTCTGGCGGTGTACGCTCATCCATAACATTACAACAGTGTTGGAAAATCTGCACCAGTGGCCTTCAAGCACTATCTACAATGTTAGCAAGCTAATTAGCGACAGCTAACTTCCTTAGGAAAAATGTGGAGGGAATATATGACCCAATCTGCAGAGACTGCTGTGCATATTTAACAGCTTAATTATTATCATCTCTAGAACTGAAAAGAAAAACTAAAACAAGTGGATTACAGTTATCAAGCTATTATAATGTTATGCTAATGGATCAGTTTAGCTAATTTGATGCAACACTTGAAGTGGCATTCAAAGTTGTAAAATTAATACAGTACCATTTTTTTTTCTTTTAATTGAAAGATTCTACAACGAATTGTGATTAGACAGTGAATGACAGCGGAACCTTCCAGCAGGCCTTTCTGATAGGAGTTCCAGCTACTGGCACAGAGAGCTGGCAGGGGTGAGCAGCACCATACCTCCTTCAAGTTATTATTATGGCATGATGTTTCCACTGGCCTGGTGACCTTTTACCAGAGTGAGCCTTAGCGTGAGGGGCCAGTGAGCACGGCCTGCCCTTACCAAGTCCTCTCAGAGCCACACAGGAGAAACCTGATTTTGAAAAATAAATTTGTAATCCGCAATGTCTACCGCCAGCCTCATTGATTTCCCCCTCACGCAACAACACACACACAAAGGCACACACACTAGCACAAAAAGACGACCCAAGCCGCACGCACGCACGCACACACACACATACTTCCTGACCTTGCATTAAGGAGACCGGAGACGCCGTTCTCACCGCCGCTGTCAATTGCTTATTTACCGATTTTGATTACGTTTGATCACAATCCTGGAGGATCGGTGCGAGGGGTGAGAATGGGGGTGGGGGGGGGGGATATGTGTGTATGTCGGAGGGCCCCAAATGGAGGTCACCACCACCCCCTTCCATGCTCTACTTGCCTCCACTTCTCTCGACATTCAAACCTGCCAGGAGGGTTCCCAGAATGCTTTGCTGGCGCCACCTTTGAGGGTCGACAAGGGTGGACAGTGGCTAGCGGTTAGCTCAAGGGGGTGGTGCCACCAACACTAGACAGACCCCAGCAGCTGGTGCTTTATAAATCAGGACCCCATGCTTAGAGGGGCTTATATAAGCTCCTGGTGGAAATATTAAATACATTTAGAAACATTGATATCTGCTCTCATAAGTTCTCTCAGCACCTCGCAGGGGCGCATGGTATTTCACGCGATACTATGTCAGACATACAGGAGCGGGGACTTGTGTTGGGTATAGGGGGTGGAGGAAACCTCACTGAGCATGGCGCAATTCTTTGGGAAAATTCATGGTATTTTCAGGGTTTAATTGATCTCTTGCTCTTGAAATATAATATAACATCTAGAATGTGGATATATTCAGAGACCAATATAGGTTACAACTTCTAACTACGCTTTCTTAACCATATTCTGTTGCCATTACAACTTGCCATTCATCTCAAGTCTTACATTTCTCCATACATGCCACCTGCAGATATCGTCCACAACCCCATTATTCCTTTTTTCCATGACCGCACCACGCATCCTGCTCGACAGTGATCTCGTTACAGGAACTAGGGCAAATCCGGATCCCATACAGCCACTGTGATCAACCCCCCCCCCCCCCCCCCCCATCTCCCCGGGCCCCCATGTCTGCGAGGGGGCCACAACACGCTTCGCGATTAAATGTCATCTTTCCTTTTAATTGAATGCCGTCATTTTCAGAGAATCGCCTGCCACCGTACGGTGCTCAGCAGCGGAAGGGAGGGGATGGGGGGGAGGGGGGGACACGGAGTCAAATTCTCTTTGCACTCCAATTGTACGCATCAACGGCTTAGCGTCGCCTGCCATGGACAATACACGGCAATTCTTCTCCTAAGCATGCGCTAATAGTTTGAGCTTTATTTCTGAGGCAACCTTGTTTATTTTGGCTGGGGGACAAGGCTGCGGGATGAGATGTTGGGTGTAGGATGGAGACATCAGACTGGGGATGAGGCGAGAGAGTGGATATCGGAGAAGTTGGTTTTATAAATAGGATGGTTACGACAGGACAATAGCAGACGTTGGTCCTATTTTCTGTTGACACACACACGGCAATGCTGTTAAAGATGAGTTATATTTGTGGAGGTCTATCAAGAACTTGACACACAATCCTACCCCACAAACTGGCCCTGCGGTTAACTGTGCGAGTCAATGAGATAATTTGTGTGGAAAGTGTTCACAGTGTTTCGAACATGTAGAAATGTCTACACGTGTCTGTTAAGAGATTTCAGCTTCTTTTTTTTCCCTTCAATGACCCTTAAAATAATGACCCTTCCCAAGGCCCAGTTATCATAAATTATTCCTTGTCAAATTATAAAATAGCTATTTAAATATTTTAAAATGTGTACGGATGTCGAAATGACAGCACCTGTACCCATAGATTGTTGAGTTGTATATATATAAATGTAAGGGTTTATATACATCAAAGGCAAACCGTTTCAGCGAGCCAGAGAAAGGAATCTACCTGATCCACCAAACTAGATTTCCCCAATGAATGACCCAACCCCCCCCCCCCCCACCTACCCCCCCCCCCCACCAAGGGAGAAACATAACACACACAGGAAGGGAGTTGGGATGTTCGGAAAGCATTTAGCGGATCAATACGCTGGGAGGGAGAACGGGAGGGAGGGACGGAGGGAACAGCGCGAGCGATAGAGGGAGAGAGAGAGACACAGAACCCAGAGGAGTGAAGTCTCGGGGGAGCGGCACTGTGCTTTTCAAGAGTACTGTTACACTTCTTCTAGCTCAGCCAGACGGGCCGCTAGGATCGACCCACTCAGCACATTTCCTGTCCCTGGCCGGGCCGCGTTCTGTCTCTGAGAGCCTGCAGACGAACCCAGGGAGGAGGTAAACACTGTGGATGATGTCACTACAGTGTTTCCCTCTCTCCGGCTGCTGACAACTGTCCCACCTCCTCACTGGCCATCGTCTAGCCTCCCCACAATTATGTGTATATTGTCCCGTGACAACGTCACAGGGAAGGCACCAAAAAGTCTAAGGGCTTCGAAAGGCAGATCGACTTCCTCGACCTGCTGCTTCTCAAAAGATTGTTGGAGTGATAACACCATGGTCTAATCGCCGCAATCTATCGTCGCGGTCTGTCCATGTCCTCCCAGCCACGCTGCACAGATCTACGGACACTGGAGGAGAAAAAAGGGATTATGGACGGAGAGATGACGGTGTTGGAGACTCACCCTCTTTCAGCATGCCCACTTTGAGGCACTTCATGAAGCGACAGGCCTGGCACGACTTGCGTCTCCTCTTGGTGATCTCACACTCGTTGGTGGCCGGACAGCTGTACTCGATATTTCCTGCAGAGGACGAGCAAAGGCCAGATGAAAAAAGTTCAAATGTCATGGAGGCAATCATTCGTACTCAATCGATGTTATAAGGGACAACAAAAGTTCTTTTTTTTTTGTGTGTGCGGGAAAAAGGAACACACGCGCATCCCTGCGAGCGTGGATGTCCGCATGCACATATTCACTCGGCCAAGTGCGCATAAACACAGAGGCGCGCGCGCACGTACAAACACACACACGCACACTGTCCCAAGGTGATCTCGGGTGACATTCCTGAAGGAGGGTATAGCGGCATTTTGATGGGACACGTTGAAAGCACGTCCCTGCCCCCTGCATCCCACTCCCACTCCAATCCTCCGATAAATTAGCTTCATTAATGCAGAGCGTCCTCTCAGCTAGCTTCCCCACAACCTCTCCCAACCCCTCCTTCGCATCCTAAAGGACGACGGGTAAGCCCCCCCCCACCCCCCCCACCCCCCTCCCATCAGCGGAAGACAGTTAGAAGACGGACACACAACTGAGCACTCTGCATAATGTTCTCCAACTAAACCAGGCCCTGTTGTAATGGTGCCAATCTTTATGCCCTGTATCATGTAGCGAAAGACTCGATGCATTATTCAACTCTGTCTCGGCACATCTTGGCTCACAATGGAAGAACAAAACAAAAAAAACATTCCGTTGCAACATAATCATACTGTCCAAAAAACAGGCAGAAACGCAGACATATCCGCTTCGCTGTAACAAAAGGATGAGTCTTTTATTGCACTCCCTTCGACTTCCCAGCAAAAAGGGCTTGTTTTGGATACTAACTGTGCTTCTGAAAAAGTTGACATGACCTCCGAGAATCAATGACAAATCCGCAAAGTCCACATCCTTTGATTGAGCATGTAAGTGATTTCCCCAAACACCAAGTATATATTAAAGGTTCCTAAAAAAAGCTAACCAGGTGCCGTTTACTGTATATCTGCCAGTGCCTCCCAGTTGGTCAAGGAGAAGGTGCCAACATTTGTCAGGATCCCTGGCATCAAGGGTGGCATTGAGGTCACATGCACAGCATGGGGGCTGTGGCTTCACGCCAGCTGGTTGGCAGAGATTGCTGACAGAGTTTGGGGTGGGTAAAGTCATTTAGAGAGGTCTAAGCCAAGGGAGTTTTACATGAGTCAAAAACACTGTTGGAGTTAATCAGGGCATCTAGAGAACAAAAGGGTTTTTCTAAACCTCTTTTTCTCTCTCACATGGTTGGCAACAAATATATTCTGAAAATTGAATGCAAATACATTAATAATAATTAAAAATATATATATATGTGTATAAATGTATATAAGTGTGTGTGAACTAGTTTCACCATTTTGTTAATCAGTCATTTCATATGAAAGACATAAGACAAGAAACAATTACACAATTAGAGATGGTCTGCCAAACACTAAGAAAACAGAAATACACACACCTGATAAGAATTTCAAACCAGTCCTGTATTGTCAAATGTATTTCTTAAAAGGTTTACGCTCGCAGCATCCTTAATCAATCCTTGATCACCTCCTCTTCTTCCCTCATAGGACGTCTCGCCCCCCCCCCCCCCACCCAACCTCCTACCTTTTGTCAACCTCTTTTATTTTCCCTGGAAATGTTGATATATTATTATGCTATGCTATTATCCATTACCCATCCCATCACCACCCTCCCCAAAGCACCCCCCCCCCCATCTCGTCTCTAGCTGGACCTCTCCTTGTCCCCCTCCATTGCGAGGTCGGGACCCGCGGTTCCTGATTACCATTCCATTAAAGGGCCTTTTCCCTCCGATGAGTGCCCCCTCGTTCCCCCTCTCCTCTGATTTAGAGGAGTTCTCTGTGTCTCATTCCTATCCCCTTCCTTGTTATTGCCCCCACCTCCCCACTCCACTCCACACCAACGCCACGTGCCTGAGCTCCTAATTGGCCTCGGTCTCCTTTCCCAGAGGGGCGAGCCACCCCCCCCCTTTCCACCTCCCCCAACCCCCCCCCCCTTTCCACCTCCCCCAACCCCCCCCCCCCCCCCCCCCGCCGCCGCCGCTGACTTTCTCCCAATGAAAAGCCTGGTTCTTAATTACAGTCGCCCCTTCAACGCTGATCGTTATTGACTGAAAAGTCCCGGCGCTCGGGACGAATGACGGACAGATTAGGTCCATTAGGGGTGGTCCGTCCTCCAGGCAGGAGAAGAAGAATGGAAGGGGGGGGGATTTGTGGACGGATAACGCAAAGCCTCGGACGAGGGGCGCTCGCGGCCTATTGCTATGGCGGCCCCTATCGACTTCTTTTTTTAGTTCCCGTTTTTTTTGCCTTTGCGATACTGTGTGTGTAGGGCTCGGGGAAGATGTATGCAATGTACACACGCCAAACATCTAGATTGCATTTGTAGTGTCTGGAGCGTTGAAAAGACTATGGATACCTCAACTTCATTATCCTTAATTTCAATAAAGATGTACGATGTCAAGTATCTGATGATGCCATTCACATCAGGTCATTCTTAAACTCCAAAATAAGGTACAGTACAAATCTGTAGAAAGGTCTGATGCTCCAGTTTTTGTCAAAAATGCTGCAGATAAGCACATTTATTCTGGATATTATGTCGGTGTGACAGATTAGTTTGGAACATTACACACATGGCAAAAGGGATGCCAACGGGGCAACTCACACGCAAACACAGCAAACAAACATGCTACCCAATCAGATTTCGAGTCCCTGCCTTAATGCCCTCAGTAGACAATAATAATCACCATGGTATTAGTGCCCAGGTTATGGGGGTCAGATGGCTGAGCGGTTAAGGAATCGGGCTATTAATCAGAAGGTTGCCGGTTCGATTTCAGGCCGTGCAAATGACGTTGTGTCCTTGGGCAAGGCACTTCACCCTACTTGCCTTGGGGGGAATGTCCCTGTACTTAATGTAAGTCGCTCTGGATAAGAGTGTCTGCTAAATGACTAAATGTAAATGTATGGGACAGGTATCAACACATGGTCACACAAAGAGTTGTGTCCTGATCACATTCACAATTATATCCTGCTGATCATATCCCTCCAAACCAGTGTTTGGGTAAATTGAGTTTTGAGTTTGAATTTAATCCTTGAAATTAATTAATAGAAATGTTGTTTGGGTCAGCTTGCTAATAGGAGGATTTTAATGAAAATTGCCTACTTTTTTTTCTACTATCTGAAGTGGCTTGACTAAATGTTGACTCATGTCACCCTAGACTTGAAAACACACAAAAGAACTGCTGACTAGATATAAATATTGAGTGTCGGGCAAGCTGGTGAACTATTGAAAGGTCAAACAAAGAAAGGGAGGTGACAACTACCTTGTATCGTCCTCTTGAAAAACGCTTTGCAGGCCTCGCAGGAAGCCACCCCGTAGTGGTACCCTGAGGCGATGTCACCGCATACGAGACAAAGCCTCTTGGGGATGGCGTTGAGCATGTACTCGCACTTGATGGGCGAGTCGTCGGCGACGCCGCCCGAGCACTCGTCGTAGCGCCTGAGGCAGGCTCCGCCCCCTCCCAGCATTCCCGGGTTGAACATGGGCGGCGAGTCGAGGGCGTGCGAGCGTCCGTTGGGGCCGTTGATGTAGCCGCCGCTGGCGTCGGAGTTGCCGCTGGGGCTGTGGTGGCTGACGGTGTCGACGAGAGAGGAGGAGGGACTGGACGGTTCGGTTTTGATGTAGGAGCCACAGCTGGAGGACAGGTGGCGGTCCTCTGAGGGCATTCTGGTCAGCAACCTGTCGAACACAGGACAAAGACACAGACAGCGTCACTCTCGGTATCGTTATGAAAAAAAAAACCTGTGAGCGAGCATGTCCCTTTATGACCCTTTTTGGACACTTCCGGAACAAAAATACATAATTTCTCTCATCGGATGAAGGAAGAGCGCCTTCGTTGGCGCATGTGAATATCAGACAAACGTTCGAAACAGAAGACATGTGTTGGTTTAGATGGTGAACTAAACGGGCCGCGACACAAGATTTGACCCAAGAATGAGAGAGCGACAAATGAAAGAAACCTGTTAATGGATAAAGAAGTGTCTCTTTCAGTAAGATCATGGGTTCTACGTGAGCAGATCGATGGTCATGGTTCACCAGTGGTTGGTGCTAGGTTACCACAGAGAAGAGTGAGAAGTTCAGGGACTGGATGGGGGGGGGGGAGCATGTCCCAACCTGACTAATGAACACTGTGGTCTTATCAATGATGCACCTAAGACTCCAGCAAAAGGCTTAAATATAGCTTAAAGACGTCACCCACTATCTGTGCGTGCGTGTGTGTATATATAGATATACGATGTGAGGTCATCAGGTCCAGACGATATCTGCTAGGGTAGATAGCCAACCCCCCCCCCCTCCCCCCCCCCCCCCCAGGGCACAGATCAGATCTATCGACCCAAGCTCTCCTTCCTTCCTGTTTCAGATGGGGCATGAATAAATACCCCCCTATCCTGCCCCCCCCCCCCCCCCCCTCCTACAGTCCAGACATTTCTTATGCATTTTTAATCAGATCGGACTGTTAACACAGTTTTAGACAAAGATACACTACATTTTGGTGGGCTTGATTCAAAGACCGTGTTTAATGAAGACTCAAAAGGCTCCAGGTGAATCCAGTTGGTAATCCACTCACACCGAGCAAATTGTGAAGGCATGTTTTGTCTACTGGAGGGAGTCAGGAGAGTGCGGGCAATCTAATGGTTAATACATCATTCTGGATTCCTCTGCAGCCCAATGGAGGGATTCCCTATAGAATTGTACATTGTGGCATATGTAAAAAGTAGTTCATTCCTCACTTAGCGCAAAGTAACACTTGGGAGATGTTTTTTTGTTACATTTAATGGAAATTTCTAATGGTCCCCTTTAAATCTGTTGGAATGAAATAATGGCACGACCAATTCTTTCCAGACAGAAATAGCTTCTGCTTTACTTTCATAATTTGGTCCACCCCCACCCTCCCACCCCAACTACGTCCTCCTCCCACCAAGTGGTACAGTGTGTCCTGGGCGCAGGTTTTTGTGATGCTCGGTTTTTACCGCCCCTGTTCTCCCCCCACTCCCCCTTTATCCCGGTATTCAATGGAAGCGTGTTTGCTCCTCCGCGCAGAAAACAGGCACAAGCGAAGCGGGCAGGAGACGTGAAGGTCACCTGGCTTTCGCCGTTTACGCCCTTCCATTGAGGTCCGGTTCCGAGCGTACCTGGGCGGAGCACCGCGTGGCCGAGCGGGGCTTTGTCCGCCACTGTGAAGGACGGGGGGGTTGAAACGTGTCACACTACCCTTTCCAACAGAAAAACCCACCAGAATGACAATTAAAAAAAATAAAAATAACAGGGACACAGGGACAGGGACATCGAAAATGTCAAAACCCACGGTATCAGTGACTGCGCTACAATGCAGGTGAACTGTGCCGGTGTGCAAAAAACAGGCCTCAATGTTTACAATGAAACTGTTTCAGTCTTTAGTTTAGTTTGCCAACCAGATGTGTGTGTGCATACAGTATTTGAGAGACAGAGGGTGTGTGTCTGTGTTGGTATGTGTGTGAGTGTGTGCTTGCGTGTAGGCTCACCCTGGCAGCGTTGAATATCCCCCTTGCATAAATTCAGAATCTCTCTCTCTCTAAACCATGAAATGTACTTTCCAGACTGAGTATTTAAGAGTGAGCACAGCAAAAGTCTAAAAATGACTTATAATCTCGAAAAGAAGAAAAAAAACTTGAACGCAGATTTGAACATGGAGCGCCATGACACATGAAGGGTTAAAATCAGCCCCCTAGCCCCCATCTTGGTTCCCCAATATATTTATCCACGGAGGGGAAATGTTATTGTTAAGGGTTAAGCTTGTAGTGCGGAACAAGGCGTAAATCAGGACGGCAAACACACGCTTGAACATGAAGTACAGGGGGACAGAGGCAAGGAACCATGCATGAAATTAGTTCATTAATCTTTCTATGATAGGCTGTCCTTGTTTGGGGCAAACTCTATCAGCTTTAAAACTGGCGACCCTTTTCGTTCTGACACAAGAGATTGTAATGTTCATCAGGCGCATGGCTGACTGGAACAGGATAGAACTGTGGAAGGGGAGGGAATAAGGCTATGTTTCTCTTTGGATGGCACTGGGTAGAGGTAGCAACACAGTGATATGACAAAGACAATGACATCCTGTATCTGAAGCTGCACACTATGCAGAGATACTTGTACAGGCTCCTAGCAATAACTTGAATTTGTGAGACTGATTCCTTAAACCAAATGGTAACTAAGCCAACAAAAATGATTGTATTGTGTTTATTGTTTGAGGTAGAAAAAGAAGTCAAACCTTTTTGTCTTTTAAGTCTGCTGACTACACTGACATCTAAGCCAACACACATTATACACACTATTTTATCTCAAAGCATTAATAAAAACTACACATGCAAAACAATATATACAATAATATTATATATGTAGCTATAGCTACCTGTAATTTAATTACACATACACAACCACACCACACACATGCAAGCACACAGCACTTTCAGCATCTGGTCCTTCCAATGTCATTGCCACAAGGAGAGATTGCATAGATTTCCCACATGGATGATGTCTCCTTACCTGGAACATCAACCCCCATCTACATACACATCCACCACCTCTGTCGAGCTGCACTTGCAGCAAAGTCAAACACACCCCTAACCGCCTTCAAAAACGAGGAAAGGGGGGGAGGGGGCAAAAAATTAAACGAGTAATGACTTAGTCCGTCTTTGGGAATCAGAGAGGGACTCGTGAGGGACAGTTACGATATTGATTTCATAAATAAACAGAGATGGCCCATCGATCCTAACGTTATTTAGCATTTCAATTACTGCCTAGAAACATTACCTTCAAACGGGTGCGCTCTCCATAGTAATAACAAACCCTGATGATCACAAGCTAGCCCCAGTCTGGTGCAAATTGGCTTTTCTTTCTTCTTCTTTTTTTCCAAATGTGTAAACGAAACAACTTTGCATTTACCTAATGACATTAGGGCATGGACTGAATTTCAAGTGAGGATCAAGCAGATACAGTAAGCACTCCGGTCAATTGACGCTATGCAAATGAACATGATAAAGAGGGATTAACTTCTCAATGTGTTGCGTCGTAACAGGCGTAGTAGGCCCATTAAATCAAGGACGATAACCCACTTTCAGTGCTCTGATGTAATGCGCCTGTGTGTGTGTGTGCGTGTGTGTGTGTGTGTGTGTGTGCGTGTATGTGTGTGTTCACAAGATCAATAAAACAAACTCAACTCCATTTCAATTCTCCATTTCGAGCCTGCTCTCTGAGGTAGGCTACGTCGTTATCCAGCCATACAGAAAACGGATCTAACTGAATACGACCCACAGACAGGGGAGAGCTCACACTCTGATGAATTCAAAGTCCTTGACAGCATGCCTAAAGGATATATCTACATCAAGAAGGGGGGTCACGACATGTAATGAAGTTATTTCTCCGCCAATGCCGTCGCGCGCACACACAACGCTCTCTCACAAAGCGGTACAGTACCAGCGCGGTAGCAGCCAGTGTCATTAATAAACATGTCACTCGGTGACTGGGAAAGACAGGGGAACGGGGCGCCACAACAAAAAAACGGCACTTTTCCACCACCTGCTCTCTCTGTCCATCAGTAAACTCTAAAATTTGGTTTCCCTTCGCACGGGTTACTGTTACTTATAACAGTCTCACACAGCTTCCGTTTAGGTTCCTGTATCAACCAATGAGCTTAATGAATGAATGGATCACTCCCTCTTGAATAGGGGATCGCATTTTTACTTCCTTTTTGGCTCTCATATAGTGTTGGAGATACTTCAATATGGATGTTGCCCACTATAAAAGGGATAGGGAGTTGAACAGAGCTGGGAGAAACCAAGATGGATCCTAGCAATGTGATCTATGTACACTGCCAGTGACTCCTTAGGCCAATTTTGTGCCACATTTGCCAAGGGCGAGACAGGAGTTTCATTGACAAAGTCAGATAGACTTACCAACATGGCACAGAGGGTACCATTTTGTCATTCAACAGAGACTGTAAACAGGCTGTTGGGTGACAACAAAAATATATCATGTTTTTAAATTCAGTAGGCCTATACCAGTATAGCATATCCCTGCAACATCTCCATCTTCATCTGATTCCAAATGGCATTAAAACTGGAAAACTGCAACACACATACAACTACCATATTGTATATTATCGATTGTCATATTGGATTTCTGCTCTAATGTTACTGCTGTTTTGAGTCCTAATCCTAAAGTTAAGCACAATACAATCTGAGCAAGATCCATTTCAGGTATGTGTGATGTTGGGCAAACTCATATTACAGATAGGTAATACTGCCTTACTTAGTGTAGATCTATTGACTTTTTAAAATTAATAATGTACTATATTTGGTTTGACAGTATTCAAAACAGCTCAGGATTCATGGAGACAGATTTATAAAAAAAATGTATTTATTTCTGCCCAGTTTGCTATTCGCAGTGTGTCCGCCAGAAGGCCACAGATCCACAAACCGCTAAATCTGCTATCCATTATATTATTATAGTCATCCTTATACATATCTACCTATCATTTCTGAATAAAGCACAGTTTTCTAAATTGAATAACGATCAGATACTTTTAACAGACACAGTCAGGTGTTCCATAATATCATAGGGCTGTTTGATGATATGCTGTCTCTAAAATTAGGTCCCAGGTTGGAATGTGATTCCCAGTCTTGTCTCTCTCTCTCTCTCTGTGTGTGTGTGTGTGCGTGGGTGTGTGTGTGTGTGTGCGTTTACTGCAGCTGTATTCCAAGACTGTCTGCTGGGTAAGGGCACCTGTATAGGAACACTGAGTGGAACCAGAAAAAATGCTGCATGGGTCTGTTTGGAAATTTCAGGGACAGTATGACAAACAACACTGGTGACTGTAACATAAAACCCTCGACTCCCCAGCTCAGTCACAGAAGGGTAGAATACAACGCAACGTCCTAAATTTTGGCCGTTAGACTGTCCCTGAACTCAAGTGATAAACATGACAAGCACATGCCAGATCACCACAGAGGAATTATGAGGTGGTTTGAAACCTGATTCATCTTCACGAACATGATCAAACTGATTTGTGGAGATGGAAATAACATTCATGGGAGAGCCATTTAAGGGATTTGTGCTACATCAACAATACCATGCAGAAATAGTGAAATCTCTACGTAGATTCCAAATAGCCTACGTTACATTTCTGTAATGCCCTAATGACACCGCAGAAATATCAAAGTCAATTGACAAGCTTCTAAAATCATATTTCACCCATGAATGGACCTCTCATGTACAGTATGTGTGAGCGTGTGAGAGAGGACACCTATTAGCTCTATTATCCCCTGTCAGAGTGCGTAGCGTGAGAGGTGGGCATTACAGACATTGAACCTCTATCCTCAGGCTAATAAGGTGGGCAAAAATCCCCCAAGTTAGGATTAAGTATATTCTGGGTCATGGGCCACCTCGTAAGATGACTTCATCCATCTGCAGAAGAGGTCAGACGCGCACCCTCAAAGACCCAGCTTCACTTAAATCCAGGGTTTGCGTGGTCACATGGTCAGGGACAACTGGTGTAGGAGCTTCAACTCTGGGAGGCTCAAGTCAAACAATAAGCGATACTAAGAGAGATAAGAGAAAACTCCTACTGAGCTCTCCTGTTGTGTGTGTGTTGGTTTATTTAGCTCTTTACCCACCCTGGAGTGTGAAAATGTTCAGCGCATAAGTCAATTCGGGCAACATAATATGAAAGGTTCCATGAACTATCATGTAACTACATAGCAATACAGTTTGGTAACCACATTGTGGGTACACATTCACGTTGATTGGTCAATAAGCACACTTAAAGAAGTCAAATCCGTTTTTTGTGGCAGCACTTCCTCGACTGAGACATGACACATGGCTGTACGGACACACCTAAAGCGTAACACTGAGGGATAGGGGGAATAGACTAGGACATGAAGAGCTGGGACAAACTCAACACCATGCTCCTTTCATCAATCATTCCTCCACCCCCCCTCACCCTACACACACACACACACACACCACACACACTTGCTTGCTTATACCTCACTCCCTCATTTGCCAGATAGAAACCGTGTCCAAACACATATCCCACATACACCTCAGCACCGGGTCACCCCAGTGTAGCACAAGTGGTAGATCTCTCGTAAATGAAAGCTTCAGTGGTTACAGATACATTTCTGTCATATCTGTTCATATCTGTAGTCATTATAATACAATTGAACATATATAGTGTATATCACATACTGAACATATATTATGAACAGATATGTACCGTACAGGTACTGCACAGGTACTCATATATTACACTTTCATTACTGACTATGTACAAAAGGAAATATGTTTATTATGAATACATTTTTATAAATGTAGTTATTTCATTAGTCATGATACATCATAATAAAAATCCAAAAGGTGTTAGATTGTTGTCCTATTTAAGAGTATTTAAGAGTATAACATCATATGCTGTTTTGAACACAGTGTGAAACCATAAAAAGGAATATTGCATGGCTAGACATGTCATGGGGCCGGCCTAACACACAATCAAAGTGACTGAGACCTTTTAAATAGAGTGTTCTGTAGTGGTATTTGCACTGAGAGAATTGAACCAAGTTACATTTAGTGCTTAAACAAATTGTAGATGATCATGCATTCATTTTGTCATTTCACATGACAAAATAAATTTGCCTTTGTTGGTTCATCAGTGTTTGTTCAACTTGTGAACAAATCTTGTGTCAAGCTTTTAACGCACCAGAGGGTTTTATAATCCCAGACCATGGTCATACAGTTTTAAAACCACATAAATACAAATATTGCAATTTAAATATCAATATCAATACAGTATTCAGCTTCATTTAAATATTAGATACACCAAGACTTAATAATCCTTACACAGTACCAACAAAAAGGTGATTTTTGTGGGTTTTACAAACAAAATGATCAGTGATCAACAGGGCTCAACTTGTCAACTGGATCATTACTCAAACTAGTCTGAATGCTTTGCATATTAACCGTCATTTACTTTAAAAAATTGCATTCTAGGATTTTCTTCAAATTAAAAAACATTGATGACAAACGGCTAATAATGAGTTTATAAAAAATTACTAAAGAGATTATTAATATAACAAAACATTTTAGCAACCCTCCTGGCCATTTTTTAAATACATTATGCATTAGGTTATGTTAAATTACCACCAAATGTTTATTAATGTTCATATTAAATCTTCCATTCAGTTTGAAATGTTTGATAAGGTCTAAAAATCAAATTTTAAAGTGCGTTTGTCTGTGCACGTCTTTATGTGTTTGTATTTCTTGTAAGTGAAGTGAAGACCCTCGTAAACAAAGTCCCCATGAAAAGTGTCAAGAAGTTTAAATCTCCCCAATCCCATCTGGAGTTTAGAGAGGCTTACCCAGGCGTCTTCCTCTCCACTCATGCGTTAGATGACCGGACATGCAACAGGTAGGGAACATTAGTGTAAGTAGTGTAAGCATTGAGCGTTCCTCAATCTTAGTCTACTTCAGCTGGACGCTTTATAAAACTTAGGCTGAACTGGTTGTCCATTTCCCATTTTCAATGGAACCATGAAACAAATAATTTCACGATGATCGTGTCTCATTTATTTATGCAGAATTGTTATGTCACTTTAAATAAAAGCATCTGCTAAATCAATGAAATGTTAAATGTAATGCAGCCACTTTATTTTTCTGTTAATTCAAGACATTTACTGAAAGGATCAGAGTGATCATAAAAAAGCTTTAAGTTAGCATGAGGTCTTTTTTTATGTTACAATTTCACATCCTTTTAAAAGCTACTTTCTTTTAGTGACATTTCGTACCACAAAAAATAGTCTTCAGTTTGCCAGTATAATGTATCCTAAACACCCAAGTAAGTCCTTTTTATTTAACTTGTACCCCTGGGGTGTATGAACAAGCCTGGTACACGAATGCATGTTCACCATACACACCCTCGTGGTTTCTCCCTCTCCCTCACAAGCAGCCTCGCTCGCTCGCACGCACACACACACGCTCGAGACCCGACACGGGTTTGTCTGGCTCGCCTCCTGATAAAACACAGCTGCTAGTGACGGCTGCCTGACGATCATTCTGATTAATCTGGTGCTTGATATTCCCTTCGGCTCAGGGTAAGCCCTGGATCCTGACCCAGTGCTGCGGGGGCGATGGCCTACAGGAGCCCCAGGAGGTCCCCTTGTCTCTGCCAGCGCTCGGTGAGGTTCCCCAAAACACTGAGCTCTGACTGCCATCCCACTGGTGCGACTGAACCGAAAGGCTTCACAGAAACTCACGACTGACTGTAAATACTTGGTATATCATTAGAGAAATACCAACATTTGCAACTTTACATCTATATGCATTTTTTTTTACTCAGGCAACAACAACAAAAAAGATTGTGGAACAGTTATCATTAAAGTAAGGGACTTTTTAAAATCCTGAATAAATTCCTTGAGTGTGAATTAATTAACTGTGCTTATTTGGACGAGGAACATTTTAAACCGTGTGGCTGAATTGGGCAACCTTGATGATGGGAGTGCGAGTTTTCTGCACTTTTTAGAAAAACCTTTTCATCTTTGACCCGTAGACCACTGACAAAGTTACACCATACACAAGCATAGGAAACATGTACATAGACACAACTTTGAAAAGAAAGGAAAAAAAATATACTACCATGCCGAGTCATTTGAAGTCATTTGGCGTTTGAGCACAGTTCGAGACAAAAAGAGGAAAGAGGAAAAGCAGATAGAAAAGAGATGCACCTACTGGTTATGATAGCAGAGAGGGTCTGGGATACACAGTTCGGAAACATCCATCAGTCCAGGTTAAGCATTCCAGGTGTGGGAAACAAGGAAAAGTGCCGGAAGAAAGAGTCAGTCCCAAAGTCTCCCCATCACACTCGCAAAAAGGTTGTTTCAGGTGTGCACCTTCCTAGGAGCAGTCACCCTCCCTCCCTGTTCCCTCCCCAGCAAAAATAACACCTCTTGCTCGACCCAGCACACTCCAACATGCACAGGTACCTCAGGTTGTGCGATGACGTGTGGGCTCTTAGAGAGAAAGACAAAGACAAAGAGAGAAAGCGGAGACAGAAATGACAAAAGTAAGGAGGCTGCCGAAAGAGTAAAAGGGGGAGAACAAGGAAAAGGGGAGAAACAGAGAGAGAGAGAGAGAGAGAGAGAGAGAGAGAAATGGACAGAGTGTAGCAATGGTGAGAGCGCACTGAGACTGACCGAGTCAGTGAGAGGATTGACTGTCTCCATTCCACAGACAGGGGCTCTTTAAGACTGGGGGAGGGGAGGGGAGGGGGGGGGGGTTGATGAATATGGAGCAGCTGTAGTTGGCTGGCTCTGAGGGGGGCGGACTTACAGCAGCCAAGGGGGTTGGCAGGCGGCAATAGAAGGTGGGGCCAGCAGACGTCCAGTCAGGATACAGCCATTCACAAGGGAATCCTGTGAAGTACACACACTCACAGACATAAACACACAACACAGATAATCCTCTACTGTATAAACACATTCAGTAAAGTTCTCTTGTCTTTGTATCATGACACAATGTTACAACCGGTATAAGAGCAACTAAATAATATCCAATTAGGACTCAACATAAATCCAAAAATCCAAACATCCAAAGAAGGCCTTTTCACAGAGAGCTGAATTATAAGACAACATTCACAAAACATGAACACAAACATTTATTTTGTCCGTATTTTTGTTGTTGTTGCCTTTTCAATTTAAACAATGCGCATGAAGTGAATGGAATCAATAACCTCATCTTCTGACTAGAAGTCATATCGGTCAATTCTCAAACTGCACATTTCCTACTACAGCCTAGAGTTTGGCCATGACTTTATGTACGGTGCTTAACGGGCTCAGCTGCAGCTTAGCAGGGCAAAATCCTTCATGTTCACTTTTATCTTCCCTTCCATGCAGCTAGCATTTTACAGACCCTCTAACTACTAAAGAATGCCAGCAATCTCAGACTGCATTTCACAGTTTTATATTGTAGGAATATCCTCTTCCATGTCTGTGCAATCTCAGCTCAAGGAGGGAGACAAAGTCATGTAGTCGGTACAGTAAGATTTGAATTTATATTGTGACTTTGAATAAAACGGGCACAGTCTCAACGTACAGTACAAACACACAGATAGTGTACTCCCATACTTTATCAACCCACATTTTCCTGATCAATACAAAACCCATCACACGCTACTATTGATCATGGCATCGCAGCCAAGGGCCTCAGGGAAAGATTTTCAAACTGTCTTTTTACATAAAAGGTACAAAATTATACATTTCTTTTCATGTCAGTCTCCATCAGAATCAACTCGAGCTTAAGTTGATTGGTTTAATATAAGCAAGTCAACCTATCAATAACAGGGATTTAATGTTCTGTCTACATTGGGCAGAGTCCGTGGAAATCAGGATATTCTTGTGGTCGGATGAAAGCATCCAGACGTAATCAATATAAGAGATTTGTTTTTGTTTTAGTGCATGAGAGCTCCACCAAGTTGACCAAGAGCTAAGATGACATGAAGCGTTTTTTCCTTCTCTTGTCTCACAAAGACAAACATTATGACAACCAAAGGCCACTCAACGTATAACACCAGTCATTTAAAATGACATTGACCTAATATCCACAGTTTGACTGTGAAGACCTACATATTTGTTTTGAGGTATTGTGTGGTTGCGTTATGAGTAAATAAGATTCACTAAACTACCTGACGTTATAATTGGAAGCTTAAAATGGTCCCTTCTCCCATCACCTTCTACTCATCTCTTTGGACTTTATCCTTTTCTGTCAACCTTTCTATTTTAGTCTGTATTCATGCCCTGGACACTTAAAGCAGGAGCATGGTTTAAGTCTTTGAACAGGATTTGGAGTGTTCGGGTGTGTTCCACCCTCCACCCCTCTCAGCCTGGCTCACTCTGACAGAGAAAAGAGAGAGAGGATGTGATTCATGGTAACTGACAGGAAATCCATGTGCCGCGCAGTCCCTAATCCCGCCATCACGCTACCACCGAACGAAGGACCAGTAATCCAATCATTTAGTCTGTATTTACCCAAAACTGATTTTCAGCTCAAGACCCAAAACAGACTACATAGTACCTAATAGGTAATAAGGGTTTAGATGGAAATAATTATTGCTCAGAAATGGGGCTTAGAGATAACAAATATGCTATACAACAACCAATATCCCTCTTTTACAAAAGGAAATTAATCAGCACTATTTTTGACATGGGATACATACATCTGGCAAAAGCCACCTAATAGCATCTATAAGGCCGTTTACTGATATTAGGCATTGTTTGGAGGGACCACAATCAGCACCTTGTTTTTGACACATGAAAAGGCCCATCATTATCTGTCAATAAGCTGTAATTAGATTTTGTGGCGGGCAGTGAGACGCAATCTGTACGTCACCTAGAGTGTCTGTAATTAAAATCCTGATTGATGAGTGTAAGTGGCCCTTTGTCTCGGACCTTCTGACATCCACACTGACCTCTGTACCAAACAACAACATCCAGAGTTGTACCCAGAGATTGACAAAGGAAGTCTCGAACACAAACAAGCATTGCTTGCACCATGTCGGAATAAATCATGAAAAAAGGTTTGTGAATGCAAATCTAGAGACTTTCACTTAATCCTCCCTTGATTCATTCCACTACCCCATGTCACACCCAGGACCACCTCCTAATCAAAACAACACATACAACACTCTCCCCCCCTCTCTTCTCCAATCCAGAAGTCCTCTGTTTGGATAAAGCAGGTCTCCATTGCTCCAGTGCTGCTAGACACAAACGTTAGTGAAGAGCACACAGTGCCACTCCCTCATTCCGCCCCTCCCTACTGGAGGAGTGGAGAGTAAGATAATTGCCTCAGCCGCGGGGCTGCATTAATCGGCCAGGGCAATTGGTCATTTCTATTATGTCCTCTCCTCCTTGGGCAACGGCAACTGTGCGACTAGGAGCAGACCAACAGTAGGCCGTGCTACCACGCTTGTCTGTTCACGCTGGGTTAATAAACGCTATTAGCCTCTATCTCCAGCTCTTTCATTTCTCATTTAACGAAGACCAATTCCAACAAAACCACTCAAGCACCTCTGTTAATCAGAATGTAGTCATACGTTCTTGATTTAATGTTCGAACTCGAATGATGGAGTCCAAAATCTACCTTGCCTGTCTGATGTCAGTCATAAGCCATGAGTTACATGTATATTCACTTGATACGAGTTCAAACCGTGTTGCTTTCACCTGAACATTTAATTTGCCCCGTGCCCTAAAGTAACTTTGTGCCTCTACTCTTTATGGCTGAGTGGAGGCTAAGAGAGTAATGCTGTGTGTAAGCTAATACGTGAGTCAGAACTGTTTGATACGAAGTCGCTGGAACATTTACCTGTATTACAGCTGTAACTATGATAGCTACATTTGTAACATATACTTTATCTCTATGTGTAACAAAAGCCGTTCAATATTTTTCCACAAGAAATTCTTTGGAGATAACATCAAAAGGAAGTCTTCAATCTTTTGTATTTCCTATATATTCTCCTCTTCTAAGATTACTCTGTATATCTTTTTGGTATCGTTTTCTGTTAATATATCTTGACTGCTACCGTAGAATATGTTGTATAGCTACAAATCTCATCACACATGGAAACACTCAATACCCAAGGTTGATCTCTTTTATAAACAGCTCGTCTAGTTAAATCTGAGGCCACTTTAAGTCGGCAGCATAACACAAGGAGCGCCATCCTGGATTCACCTCTAAAATCAAGCTAGGTTGTGTCATTGTCATGCAAGGGTGGATCAATATATTCATCTCAAGTTCATTCCAATGGAATAGCTAGCAAAAACAGCCCCCATGGTGTCAGCTTTTTAGAGCTGGGAAGCTCTTGCATAGACAGCAAGCTTGCTAGGTCTAAACTCGTAAGTGTGAAGCTCTGAAGCTGCAAGCAACGTGGTCCTTTATATGAAGTATACAGTGTACACAGGAAGCTTCAATGGAGAGTATATGAAACCATAGGAAGGTTTAGGACTCGAGGACAGCATTTTCATATTAACTTACAACCTTCATTTTATTATCCATGCGGCATCATTAAAAGAGAATGAATTTGTGTAACATCAAAAGAAAAGAGAACCCTGAAAAGAGAATCAGAAAAAAGAATGTAATGTGGCCATTGCAAACTAAACATGCTAAACTACAGTATGTGTGAGCTAATTCTTATACAGCTATAATGTCAAGAGTTTCATATTCATTACCTGTTTACAGAGACTACACATTTATATTGTAAGTTAGGTTAAATTATTTACTACAAAAACGGCTAGGAACTGAACTTACTAATAACTTTTTAACTTATTTTAAACCCAAACCTTTTTTTACTGCATTAATTGTGGAATAAGGGGTCCTTCGTGAACATTTTCTTCATAAAGCCCACTGGGCAATATAAACTTCAATTATCACCTTCTCTTTGAGAAATGTTTAACTTGAATTTGCAGCCTCATAAATATTTCAAATGATTCACTGCGTGTTTGATAAGGAAATTAGCCTTTTAGCTTGTGCTATTCCCCAGGCTGTAAAGGATAATATCTTTATAATCTCTAGGCAGGGCCAGCAAAATATTCCTACTGCACATCCAGTAGTCACACTGAAATTGTTTGTGGAAAAATTGTTTCTTAACAGTCAATGATTGTATAATTTTATTGGATGCAACTTTTCCCAGCACTGCAGTTCTCTTGAAAGGTTAAATGCTTCAATAGGATCAACAAACTTCTATGATGAAGTAGGTATAATATTCAACTATTAGCAGATTCACAATTACTCTCAATAATATGCATTTTCGATTAGAATCCATTTAGCTTGTTTTTCCTTTAAAAGCAATGTTTTCTCCAAAAGCATTTAACAATATGCTAAATTGTTTTCTAAGATAACAAATAGCAGCTTTCATTGAAACCAAATATATGTATATATTCTGTGTTTATAAGTTGATATACTGTTGATAACACAACATTCTGTGTCCAGGAAAGCAGATAATAGAAAGGGGGTGGGGTAACCAACTCACCCATATGGGCGATGCTCATCTGCCAGAAAGCACTTAATCACCACACAACTGCTAAAGTAAAATGACAGCAGGGGGGGGGTGAACATAATTTACACAGAATTGGGCAAAGTTTGACCATGGATTTTTTTTAATAAGATTGAAGTACATTTGCATCTACGGTGCATATCTATAGGCAAAATAAAACCGTCTCACAAAAATGTCGTTTTTAAATGTCTTGAAGAGTGTATTATGATTCAAATGTGTGGTTAACGTTCAAAACGGCATTCTTCTATGAATCATTAATGGGAAGGTGGCTAAATCTCATTTATGGTGCCCGGTAGTCCAGACTTGGCTCCTAAGATCCACCGGATGACTTTCATTTAGTCTCACCTCCCATCCAACGGGGGTCACCCCTGTTGGTATAGCAAGCACAGCAGTCACATTGCTCCACCATGCGCGCAGATTGCTCACTAGAACCGCCTGGAACCTTTCATATTTCCCAGTCAGCATTTTTACGGGATAATTTTGGCAGCCTTTAAGGATATCACTGCCTTAATAGAAGATAAAAATAACCGGGTGGTGGAAGGACTATATTAGGATGGCATAATCTTGTATTCTACTGTACGTCAGGCTCGGCCACGTTCAATGGGATTAAACTTCTCCGGGTTGGATTCCAAAAGACTATTTTTAAAACAAGTGTCAAGACAATCCAAAAAAGCCAGTTAAACTGATTAAATTCTGTGGTGTAAATAGCATAATAGAATGGCTTCTAAGAATGGTCCACCTCCCATTGTTTTAATATGGTCAGCAGTTTCAAAGAGGTTGTTTCCAAATGCTTTGTGTGTGTCTGTGTGTGTGTTGTTCAAACGCTTTGTATGTGATCTCTGTGTGTGTAAATGGAAAAAACAGTATATATTTGAAAATGAGTTACATTTTTTACCAAATCTATTCAGGGTAGAAAAACTTTCTCTTTCGTTTTTACTATATGCACCACTAAGACCACAAGGGAGTCAGGCATAGTGTTGGTGTTAGGGTACTGTAACTTAAATTTTCATTCCCTGGAAAAAAAGGTATCTTCCTGGAGGCTTTCCATATGGTACAGTAGCGAAAGCTTTGCTCTTGCTGCTTTTGTAAGGTAGGTGTACTGTTAGTTTCAGTTTGTGCTCTTCCCATGAGGGGTGAAGCTTTGCAGAAGTTAGTGGAGGGTTATATCGGGTTCAGTAACATTCAGGAGCACTAAACTAACTTTCTTTGAGTGAAAAGAATGATTGTAGATGGTGGAATGTAGCAGAGAAGTGTAGGGGAGGGGCTGAAGCATAGAGAAGCAGAGCAAAAGCGGAAACATTATTTTGGATCCCGTCACACTACAACTGGATGCTTCTTGAAGGCTTCCTATTTACAAAGATAAAGCATTTCTTACTACCTACCATCTTTGTCCTTTCAACATTTTCTGGGTACATGAACATGGTACAATATGGTCTTCCAGCCACCATTCTAACAACCTTCAGTGGCAGAAATGTGTACATGTTTGACACCACAGTTGTTCAATATGTCCTTCTATACCCCAGCACCCACCTCCCGCCGCCCCCCTCTCCTGCCCCCCCCCCCCCCCCAGCCCAACATTCACCCACATTAATTTGCTGATTGTGTCTTCTGCTCATTTTCCCCCTCGTTATGCATTTAACGTTTCCAATTTACCATCATGACAGAAAAAAGCCACAAGAAGCTATACGTTTTTTTGGGATACCAAATAATTAGGATTACACGGTTCAGTGATTTTCAATCAGAGAGATCATCTCAATGATAGATGGTAGGATAACTGGTCATTGCTGAGACATAAATATTGTGTTGTTCAATTAATCTGGCCTAATGAGGTGTCAAAGCTGCCAGTCATCCATCAAATACAATTAGGACTCACCGAGAATAAACACATATGCAGGAGGATGGGTAATTAATAATTAGCAAAGCAAAGAAAACAGTATTGGTTTCACTGGCCACAATCACAGAGCAATTTACCTTCGTTTTTTATGATTTCGTTTTTTCAATGATGCATGCGAGTGAGACAACACTAGGGTGCTGAAAATGTAAATCGATTTCAACCCTTGCAGTTTCGTGTCAGAGATGCTGGGTAATTGTGTTGTCTGTGGAAATTTGAGCTTTTAGAGTTCTTCGGAATGAATGTTGCAAGCATGTTTACTATCTTAAAATCCTCAGATATGTAGCCCACCAGTAGACCCAGAAACAATTACTGACTGTGTTGAAGGTACACTTTGTGATGGATATAGGATTCTTTTTCTGGACTAAATAAAGAAAATAACATTAATGAGGGCTTGGGAATAAAAGACTGCCAACCACCGTTTGTCTCTCTCTTTCTCCAAAAGCCCAAAGGATCATTGTCCTAAAAAGATATGTGTGCTACATTAGGTACTACATACAGTATTCTATGACCATTTGTAAACAACTGTCAACTATTTCAATGGCCCAGCAATGGAGGTATTTAGTGACCCACTTAGCACTTTGGAATGAGACCTTGTGGTCAAAGGTTGTGTTAGTTTAAATATACCATGGAGAATGGAAGGTTGACAGTTGTCCAACAGTAGCAGTGGGGCTAGCCTTCCTGCTTTCCAATACACTCATTCTGCCCCTCACCCTATAATTTGAGGTCATCGTTGTGGAAACAAGAGACCAGAGTCATGAAAAAAGAATTCAGGTGCTGAAGGATGTAAAAAAAATAAAAAGGTTATAAAAAAAAAACAAGGGCCACCTGGTAAATGTAAGCTTTATTCTTATACCGTATAGACTGTTAGACAGCATTCTTACCGAGAACTAAATAAATCTAGATATGACTCCTTTTTAAAAGCCGAAATCTAGATGGGACTCCTTTTTAAAAGCCCAAATCTAGATAGGACAGCTTTTTAAAAGCCAAAATCTAATTAGGACTGCCTTTTAAAATCAGCACGTTTTTTATTTTTTGAATACTAATAGGATTTCACTGGTGGGAACAGCCTTAGGTGAACATCATGAGCATAGGGACTGGTTTGCTTTGACTAGGTTCTGCTGATGTTAGAACTGGACCAAGGAAGTCTTGGTACTGGACCAGTACCCGTGGTCTGCACTGGGACACTGTGAGGTGGATGCAACAACATCAGCAGCAAGGCAATTACCCAAAGGCATTGGACCGAAAGACAGGAGGAAAATCAATAAATAATTTCACAATTTCAGAGGGTATTTCCTTCAATTGAGGGAATGTCTCAATTTATTTGTGTGAGTTTTTCTTCCTTATCATCTATTTCAGTAATATTGCATCTTAAGCACCCCATCAAAGCATGTCTTTCTGAAAAGAAAAAAAATTGGCTTACCGCCATTCAATATTGATATGTCTGTCCATGCACAATCAACCACACGTCCATTTGTATCCATCTGATAACACTGCAAAATTCACCAAGAAAAAAAGGTATGTATATTTAGAATACCTTAATAGAAGTGAATGTACCATTTTTCACATCCTACTGCATCTTGGAAACAACATATTTCTTATTTGTTGAGATACAGTACACACCACACGTTCTGAACTATTTTAGAATATATATAAAGTAAGGTTAGTGAACACGTGTTCACATTCATTTAGCTTAATCCAGTGATCACGTGAATTGAATATGACCATGTGTGCCCATGTAAAATTCATGTGGTTTGGTTTACATGTAAAGTTTGAGATTAATATTATCCATGAGCCTAATTGCAGTGATCCCATTGCCATGAACATTCACAAGATGGAAGGATTGCAAATCTACAACTGACACATGACAGTGTTTTAGGGGCATTCACTTTCTCTAACTTTGAGGTTAACTGTTTAGGTGAGAATTCACATACTGTAACCCTGACTTCAAAAGCAGTCAATGTGTGATCGAAGTTCACACAAAGTTTACATCTACACTGTGACGCCTACTGTGTGACAAACAGACACTGTGCCACCCTTGCCTCCCCGCCACCTTGATGCCACAGTCAGGTGACGGCAGCCAGACAAAAACAGCACAAATCAATAGTGGCGTCTCCTACCGAGAACAGCGAACCGCAACACTAGATGATAATTCCACCATGACCACAAATCCACTCAACCGCTGTGCCAGCCCCCAAGGGAACGTGGTTTGACTGAGTATAGCTGCATGATTGACTAATCACCCAGTCAATTGGAGCAGGCAGTTACTGAGGATCCACTGTGTGTGTTTTTTTTGTGAGAGAAAGTGCTCTAATAGGACATAATGTTTTTGCGCAGAGTGGAGAGCTCTGGAGAGCTTTGGGTTGAGATTAGTTCGACTTGCTTACGGTCCGTTCAGTTTTTTTTCTGTCCCACCCAAAAACTCCCAATGGATGCAGCCAGAATCTTGATGAACTCCTGGCTCTTTAGAGCACAAACATGCTGAGAGTATATTGACTGTGTGTCTAATATCTTTAAAATCTAGCAATTATATATAGCCTATACAGGATGTGAGACAACATTTCTTTCAAAATAATTGAAGTCCTCTTTTAAATATAAGGCGTGGTAACTTTAATGGGGCAGATTTGAATATGAAAGGAGAGTTGACGAGAGTGTGGGAGCCCAAGGGACCCAGACGCGCTCTCCCTCTAAAATGCTAATCAGAAGCTAATTGAAGGTGTGTTCTTTGTCTGCAATTCGTTTTAGAGGGTCCCTTCCATGGACCTAGCGACGCAAGGTAGCAAAGCTTTCTGATGTTATTGAATTTGACTGCTGCCACACTGGGATGCCAGTGGGTTTAGATGCACAGGGCTTTCAAGTTAAGCTACACACATACGCACACCCATACACACCCATAATCCACGCAAAATCTAACGTTTTGCATTTCAAAAGTGGGTAATTGCCCTGGGCGGTGGCTAGGGAGAATGTGGCCTAAGGATTCCCTGAGAGTGTCTATGAAGTTACAAATCATGAGTCTAGACTCAACTCCTTTTCCGCGCAAGCACATTGACATTCTCCTGAGTGCTGCACAGCAACAGAGGGAGACAGACAAAGAAAATTAGGAAAAGTACAATTGCTCCCTCAGTATATAACATTTGTGGCCTCCACCCCTGGCAACAGTTATCACAACCCATTCTCATTCTGTCTGGATCACAACATCCAATGAAAAACGATAAAAGAGAACTTCAATTTACTTCTCGAGTCAAATCAAATGACATTTTCGTGAGATGTTCAAACAGCTGACGCCTAGAAAGACATATTCTGTGCGCGTGTCGTGCGCATTCCTGCTTCGAAGCTGGAACTTCACAGCCGCGTTTGAAAGAGGAGATTTTCGATAGAGAGAACAAAGGAGTGAGGAAGTGCATGAAGGCAACGACAGAGTGTGGCAGAGCCACAGTGCGTTGTGGTAAGGTGCCTGGTTTCTGGTAAGAGGGATGGACAGGCACACTGCAGGGTGAGCCCCCATGTCATCGGAGACGGAGATGGAAAAGGCCCTCTGAGAGAAATGCTAGCTGTCTCGCCGGAGGATGATATGTCACCGGCAATCATCACTTAACCAAGCTCAGAACCCACACTCACTCAGCGAGAAGCTCCGGACACAAATGGGATTGCCGTGCCGAGTCGGAGATGAACTTGATTAAAGCCTTCCCCCTTACAGTTCTTGTCAAATGCAGATTTATTTCATGTCTAGTCAGATGTTGGTATTTCAGGGACAATGAGGCACTGAGGACTTCCGAATAAAACAACCGCCGTGACGAAACCACGACATCACAAGCGAAACCAGCTGCAACGTCACAGCTTATTCAAAGTAAACAAGACATCCTTAGTCAGCACTACTACCCGTGTGGTCCATACTCCACTATCCATCATGCACTGAAATCATTGATTATTCAACACTGTATTCACAGAATCCTAAACAACTCCCGAATAACGATATGCATTTTCAACCCCATTGAAAAAGTGTCCTATCCTCTGCTGCCTAATGTCAAGAATACGCCAACATACAAATATCCCCTCCAGTTTAACAGGAACTGGCATTGCATTTAGAGGTGAAGGACATAGTGAGGGGCCGCCCTGTCTCACAGCACAATAAATGACTGTGATCCGAGTTCCAGCAAAAACAAGGGCCGCTTTTCAATTCCACCTCTTTTACCCGGATGAATGATGAACCCTGGGTAAGAGGCACTGTGCTGCGGTATTAATATACATCAGGGGGCAGAGCACCACACTAAATCAAGAGCCCCAGAGCATTTGTTATTCTAATGACAAGCAACGGCCACAGTGGCCATACAGGCGAGGGAGATTTTCCGTCATGAGGTCCAGGAGTTTGGAGGAGAGGTCCAGGAGTACAAAGAAAATGGGGCCCATAACTTGGGTGTCAAAGTGTGATTAAAACACAAATCTCTATGCTCTGTTGCAGCAGCACAGGTTAATGGCGTAGGACAGTGTGTCAAAAGCAAATCTGGGGGATTTTAATTCATGTGTAAAAATGATTTTGTGTTTGTTTGTTTTTTTAAGAAGGGATGATGTGATTAAACAGGACAGATATAAGAGCGTAGGAAAGGTAGCTGCCGCCAGGCTTCGACCAGTTGTTCACAAACAAAAAGTGTCATATTTTGAAACCCTGAGAGAACCAACATGTTTTTTTTAATTAATTTTGTACTGCTGAAATATGTGGTAACATTCACAATGTAATGTCACAAAATGAAGGTTTTGAAAAAACAAGGTTTATGGCCTGTTAGTGCTTTAACCGGTGGCTTTCAGCCTGACCTTTGAGACCATAAATCAGATATCAGGAACGGAGGCAGCGAAAGGAGAGGACAAGACAGACGATCTTAGTGAACTCTACGGATTGTATAATCAATACTGACGAAAATAAATGGGTTGACCATTTATCAGTGTCGGCTCGCTATCGCTATAAGAAAACCCCCAGTAATGCATATTTCATACACTTTTATACTCATTGATTACATGTGATGTAGTTTGTAAATCATGAGTATTGATCTGCTGATCATACTTCTGTAAAACAACTCTACTCTGCCATTTGTGCCACTGATAAAGAGATCAGTGTTAAACTATGCACTATAAATCCAAGACCAAACTTGTTTAGTAGTTTACAATAAAAGAGATAGCCACTCTTCACCTATACCCGAACCAGAGTGCAATACCCAACTGAATCAGACAGACTCTTTTAACAACAAACTTATCATTCGTTAGCCTATATTAACTTGCATTATACAATTGTAGTTTTAAGGCTATATTATCCATGAAAGTAGATACAGACACAAGTTTATATGATGCCCTGCCATGGAATAGCTTGGCCTGGAAATAGATTTGATCCCGTACAGATTTCCCAAGTTTGACGTACTGGACATCCTGTGGGGACACAACAAAGGAGACCCACGCAGGGTTGCGGATAATTCCGGCACCTACACCCAAAGTCAGAAATATTGATTAGGGCCAGTAAATCAACGAGAGAAGAAAGGTACTATGGGTGTCCAAACTGCCATCTATTCTCATTATGACCTAAGGTGTATTGCTTGTGGGATCGGAGCCAAAAGATGAACAGGAGTGTCCATATGAATTCAAAAGGATTACACTCCTGCCTGGGAGGAGGGTATGGATCAATGGTGCCGGATCGATGATCAATAGGCCGCTCACACCGATATACTTCCTGCTGACGCTTGAGGCTCCGGTTACACAGATGAAAACGGGGGGGAGGGCGGGGCTTGTGCATGATGATGATTTATGTGTGGAGGAGTAGATGTCATTTTGGAGAGAGTGAGGTGATCGAGGCATCTGAATGTCACTGGGACCAGTATGCAGCCCTGGTGCACACCACATTGATGGAGCGATGCAGGTGATACAGTGGTCACTTTAATTAAGAGTACAGTTGGTCAAAGTTCAAATAACTGGTACTGTGGGAGGGTTAAGAAAACTCGGACAGTATTTATGAGGGTGTTCCAATGAGTAGTCAGGTATCAGAAGTCTTGATATATTGAATCAAATCTAATATCTGGGGTGATGGGCTATCTATGAAAGAATAACCAAAACCAAAAAAACGATGTGCCATTGGTACCCTATCCAGTTAATGACAATGGCACCCTCTATCTAAAAGAGGATGATGGCAAAAGATATCAAAATCAATATCAGATAGGCTGGACAACCAACAAAGAACAGGGCAATAGATCATTTTTCTGCAGTATCATGGATGATATATTATCATTATTGATATAGATATATCTTGGCCACAGCTTGTGGCCAAGATATGTGACATTCAGGGTGCTTTTCTTAGAGGAAGTAGTTTCACGTCGTACAGCATCTCCCATGAAGAAACGGAAATACACTAAAATGTACTTTCCATAGACACCAAACAATGACAGTGCTGCTAATTATTATTATTCCTATTAGTTTAGATCATAAAAAAGGAAAATATGATCTGATCCAATATGTAAATTGTTTAATTTTACAATCACTGTCCATACAGCACACATGCACAGCACACTTATATTCAACGTTTACAATACACACACTTCCGTCACCCAATACACACATACACACACCCCTGAGGTCCTTCCTTGCAGATGAGGCCCCCTTTTCGACCTGTCAGTCACCCATGCCTCTCACTGCCAAGGTGTAGTGACAACTGTTAAATCAGAGCACGCCTTCATCCCTGCCACAGCTAATCCTGTTAGCCGTAGAATTAGCGGCCACTAACGCAAGTTAAATACCTCTCATTACAACCGGATGGGTCCCTCTAGTTTTGTAGCCGCCGTAGCAAATTGCTAACCCAACTTCAGAATCAATAGCACCCGAGAGGTGCCCACCCCCGAGTTGTATTTTGCCTCTGTGACGGGGGGTCCAATAAGGACACAGCCCTCCATATTCCCTTCGCTACCGAGTCTGCCTTTCCCCTAGCTGTAGTAAATTGGGTTAGCGTTCGCTAAGTGTCCCATCGTTAGCATTCTTAATTGACTACAGCGTGTGATAATTAACAGGGAGCGGACTACCTACCTCGCTAATCTTATTTAGGTCATTTGCATTTAAAACGGTTTTGCTCTTTGGCAAATTGAAAACCTTACAAATCATGCGTTATACTTGAGTCATGGTTAAGTTGTGTGGCCATAACCTCATCATTGTGGATAATTCTCCTTTTGATTTAAAATATATGTAGGCTTGGATCGTTTGGACAAGAGTAGATTTCACAGTAGTCAATTCATATCTTAGAGACAACATGCGTAGCCTACAGTATCCACTGCTCAGATGTAGCAACACCTCCAGTAGGCTATCTCCCTTCAGATTGTTGAAACTGCACTTGCCTACATGAAACTTGTCTCATCAGCTACCGAACAAGTGTCTTGAGTCGTCTACTCAACCTAATAACCATCATAACCATACTTGTTCCACTCTAAGAAGATATTAAACAATATCTTATGAAAACCTCCTTGATTTAAATGTGTAAGGGCTCTTTCAGAACGATTACACAGTTGGCTAACAACCACAACCAGAACCATCAGGAGTCAGGCGTCTTGTCAGAAACGACTTGTTTTGGTGAGACCGTTTCACGCGTGCAGTTGCCACGCAAACACTCGATCGAGTGCACCTGCATTAGCGCACCACATTAACTCGAGCAAAGCGAATGAAAGATGGGCTCCACTGGTGCCCCGAGGCAAAGTGAAGAAGTACACTAAATACCAGCTGCCATCCATTATGGATAGTCCGTGCTGACCTCCTCCCCAGCCCCTCTCTCTCCCCACCCCGCCCCCGTTGGGTTTCTAGGGGTGACAGTGATGTCCTTGCTGAGGCGTCGACCTTCCTTGGTGGGGAGCGGGCGCCGGGCAGATTAAAAGTGGACTGGCTCACCGTGCAGTCCAGGCGTGCCCCTGATGTGCTGCCCAGATGGTAGCAGCGTCCACACACCGTACCATACTGTACTCAGACACACCAATACACACACACACACACACATACCTCCTGCTTCTTGGCTGGGCAGATGTGGGTCTATGAGCTCAGAAGTTCCCCTGGGCATTTAACCATTCAGCCTACACCCACCCTGTCTACATCACACACTGTACACACACACACACACACACACACACACTCACATTCTCTTCTCTCCAAGAGATCCACACTCCCCTCCCCTGTCTCACTCTCCTCCTCAGAGTTCCCCCATCACTTAATTCTGGCTCTATGTATGTGAATCATCCATCACTCACTCAATCAGTCCATTGAATTTCATTTAGTGTGGTGTTAGACAGGGCAAGTGATTGATTCACCGGTGCCTTTTCACTGAAGCTTGAATGACACACAAAACTAGTTAGTAGATACACATGCACCACATGCAAGCACACACACACGGACAATCGGCTCAGTATGTTCCTGCCGTGGTTGACGACTTCTCGATAGCCAGAGGGGGAGCCGGGCGCCCACTCTGCCAGCGAGGACCCCTGTGAGGTTTTACTCAAGGTCGCCATGTCCAGCTGGCAGTGCCAACATCTGCTCAAAACGGCCCCAAGATTGGCAGGAGGGAGACGCGTTCGCTTCAATCGACCTTGGCCATCTACACACAATTTAGAAAGGTCAGCATCGCGCGTGCTAATCAGGTTCCACATTTTCCAATCCCCGTCCGTGTACGTCATTTTCGATTCGTACCTAACTCCTTGTTGGTATCGTGTCATTGTGAAATGCATGACAGTGTTTCACATTGCAGATGAGCATCTAACTCCATTTACCTCCATGTTCTATTGTAAATTATGCTGGGCCATGTGACTAAATAGCTCCAAGTACACTGAGTAGAGTACATGCAGTGGGCAGTGAACAGTGGCTGAGAACCAGACATGTCCAATCATCGAAATCTTAGTGTTCCCCGACAGAAAAAAATGATTGACCGCTAGCAACACTTTCCTTGTTTTAATTCTTCACGGAGGCTGTTTTCTGGCAGTGTGGCTATTGATTTTTCTATCAAATACAAAAACAGCCGTCGTAGAGAGGCCACCGAGGTCAGTGTGAATTAGAGCAGAGGTGTGTGTAAGTGTGTGTGTGTGTGTGTGTGTGTGTGTGTGTGTGTGTGTGTGTGTGCATACAGGCCGCCTCCACCTCCCCCACTGTTACTCCCCAAAGACCTCTCTGTTAAATTGGCTGACAGATAATAAGATCATACCGGAGAGTACAGACCGAGAGTCTTAGCCTCTGTCACACAATGCAACTGTACCTGAGGGTCCGGGTCTTTGGTCAACTGCATTGCCATTATCAGTGTGTTACAATTTACTGAAACAGCCTCAACATATCTAGGGATCCAGATTAAGCTTCAGAAAAACTAACTGTGCTTTTTTTTTGCTGTGATAAGAGTAGTGGCAAATACCACTGGATGAACTGAAAGAGAGGAACTGTCCACCTATGGTACTTCTTGAAAATCTTTGCCTATCGTGTGAGCCGTTGATTTACAGGCAGCAGATATTGTACTATTATACCTTCTCATATGTCCTGACTACCCCACTTGCCCTTGTGTGGCACACAATATCACAACGTGCATTTGCTATACTGTAAATAAATCATACTATGACAATTGAGGATAAAAACAAGGTTGAGTAAGGATATACAGTTCCAACCTTTTTTATAATGAAATTTGTGCCACACTCTTAGATAATGACCTCTTGTTAGACATTTTCAATTTGTACTGTAAGACTTTGAACATCCCGAAAGTAGATTTTGTGACTGTCTGTGACAAAGTATTACTGCTAAGATTGTTTTTAAAGGTGATGAACTTCTAGAAAGATCAGTGCACAAGAGAAATGCATGTTTACGTGCACTGCTGCATTTAAAATTACCAACTGGGCCATAGGCTTTTATTTATGTTCATTTATGTATATAAATGACTGTCATTGTTTGCTGTCAAATTTGATCCACTCCATGGGCTTTTATAATACAATATATTTCATAAGCCTTTTGTTCATCAGACACACAGGGCCAGCTCTACAGATGATTTAGTGGAAGGTGCCAGATTAAACCCTGCTGAGGTGCGTTAAGTCCGAATGATCTATTTATGGTTCCAAACAACAGAAATGATTGTGTCAGGAATTTTTTTCTTATTTTTTTCTGATTAACACACTAGAATTCACTTGCGTATTTTAGATGTTAAGGATACAAATTAATCTGGGGGACATTTTCAGAGCACACTTATCACAGGTCAATTTGGGTAAATACGGTTACATAAGACAAGGCAAGCAAGACCAAAACATTGACTGACTTCCACAGCCTGAAGGGAATATACCAAGCTTTTGCAGAGACCGTATAATGACCTTCCTCTATTAATCAACATCCAGTTTCCTCTCTTGACCAGATGCCTTCCTTCTACCCATCCCTTATCTTTCCTACTATTATCTCTCTTATTCATATTGTGTGTCATCAAGATGCACAGGCCCTAGTCTTCGTTTTTCCTCTCAGCCCCACTCGAATATGCCTGTAGCATGTCCCCAGGCCGCCTGCCCCAGGGGCTCATGGGAAACTGATACTCTCATGGGCTGCCACGGTGGAACCACTCAGGAGAAGAGAGGAGGTGGAGGAGGAAGGCAGCTGCTGTTCCATGTATGCTTGATGTCACTGGAATATAAATATGCATAAGTGAAAAAGGCAGTCAGCCTTTAAGGACTTCATGGAACAAATAGCTTAATAACAAACACTTCTCGTGTTGGCCTCTCGTAACCTATGCACCTTCCACCAAAAGTTAAGTTGTCACTGAATACTGGACGGACAAAGATTTGACAGCATTTGACGGGCACTGATTTTCTTTTAGTGGAAAGTTCTCTCTTGGCGCGCTCTTGTGTATGGTGGCCCAGAGGACTTTTGAGAGCTGTCATTAATCAAAAGTCAAAGTCACCTCAGATCTCACATTAGAATAGAGCAGTTAACTGGGCTGAAATTGCAACTGACCTCAAGTGTCCTGAGCACTTATTCAAAATCAGCAACAGCCACGAGGCTGAAACAACTCAGTTGAGCAAGACTGCATAAACGCTACTAATTACAAAACGTGGGAGGTCAAAAAGCTGGAAAAGCTCTGTACACACAAACATCCTTTCATGACGCATAAGCCATATCAGGTACAGTTACACCCTTAAACACATACCTAGTCTATTAACATTCATAACCATTTCAACACTGGAAAAACGTCCGCTTTCGAACATCCAGAGGATCCGAGAGGAAAGCGACCCAGGGAGGAGGAGGCACGGAGAGATCGGGTGTGGCAGCTGTTGACATGATGCAGAGGGAAAACGCAGTCCTTGTGACAAGTTGTCACCACCTATGATGCATGTTCACACAGGACAGCAAGACCGGCCTGCCAGTTAATAATGTCATTGTTTTGCCCTACCATGCTTTCACCGTCTTACGAGCCCTGCCTCTTGTCAGTCGCACGATTACAACTCTGCATGCACGGTGAGACAATCAGGAACAAAAGGATGAATTGGAAAGTCCCATGCAGCCTCTCTTATGTTCAAATATTTAGGAAACTATAGAGATATTGCTGAATGAAAAAGATCAACAACTAACTCAGGGTACTGGTTAGTTGTTTAGTAATAATATAGCAGTAATACTGTATAGTGTGCATCAGGCATCTATATACACCATTTACCACTGGAATTTACATATAAAGCGTACATACAGCACGTAAATGATCCCCCAAAGCTTCCATAGAAACAAGTAGAGACCCACAGAACGCCTTTCCTTCTCAGGGAACTGTCCAGTCATCAAGTGGTGCTGAAGCACTCCAGAGCAAATAATTGGCTTTGATGGGAAACTATTTCCGCTCAAATTGTCTCCCTGTCACTCGCAGCATTAGACAAGAGATACCGAAGACTGAAAACAAGACTGGGCTCCTTCCCTACAATCCTGGTGACAATTACTGCACAGACAGATGCTTGCTCCTATCCAAACGACTGTCTGAAGGGTCATTACTGCGGGTGTTGACTGAAAGCCAGCGCTAAACCTTACTCTGGACAAGGAAGGCAAATGGGGTGTGATCCAACGCATTGAGAAATGGAGGATTCTTGTGGTTAACAGGATTCTGTGTGTCATTAGCTACAGTGAAAGGATCAGATGGAAGGCCAGCTCTAAGTAAGAACTGATCACCCCCCCCAAAAAACTATAAAGCTACAATGGTGTGCTGTCTGTCATATGTATCATAGAAAGAAACATGACGTATTTACATTCAGTTTATTCTATTGTATCCTATATCCATTTTGAATTTCAAAGCCCAGAGCCAATTTAGTATGGAACTAAAATGCACTGACATGGCATGCCAAATAAATGGTACTCCAAAAAATCCTGACAAGCATCAAAGTCGCAATCAACCAGTTAATCCAAAACAGGTTGCACACCTATCCCATGTTAGTGTTTTTGTAGAGGTCACATGGCCCAATTACTCTATAGATGTGAGCATGAGTCACGGAGTATCATCACCTTGTCTGCAGACCATTCATTGAAATAAAAAAAAAAGCACAATGTGACAAGGAGAGAGATTGCCTCTGGCCCATCCACATTTTGTCGAGTCACCTATAGAGTATGGCCGACAGAGAGGGCCAGAAGATCATCCGCAGACTAGAAGGCGTCCATTTTGGGGCGCGTTTCAAAATGAAACGGGAAAAGAGAAGCGTGCACAACCAGAAGCAGACTCCCTCCCTGGCCTGCGGGATGAGCTGTCAGTCATTTTTCAGCCCCCAACAACTTTCATCTGCCCTGATTCCTCCCAACCTCCTCCATATATCACTCCGATTTCTCGTCCGATGCACTCCTCTGCCGCCCCGCATCGTTAATCACGTCTGGGGAAATAGAGTTTTTCCAGCTGTCAATTTAGGAAATGGAGTGACGAGCGGGACCCCGGGGACCCTGCACTAATCTCAAACCGCGGCGTTACGGTAAACCCGTGGACATCAGTAGTGGTTTCACCGACATGAGCAGTCATACACACAGACGCCCCTCCAACATGCATGTGCTGAGGAACTCCCACTGCATCCTTCTGGTGAATTGTGAAAACACACACACACGCACCCTGACACGCCACACTTGCATTGTGTTTAAAGGAGAGTTCCCCACAGCTCAGTGCTCTGATGAGCGCACTGTTGATGAATTGTGCAACGAGCCCTGGGGGGTTAAAGGTCGGTGTCGTTGTGAGCCAGTGTCAGACCTGAGTGAGAAATTCTCGTCTCACACAGTCAAGTGTCACACCGAGGAACATGACAGGTGTAGCAGATGAGCTGTGATGGAGAACACTGCTCATCACACACTACCGACCTGCCAAAACAGCATGAGACCAACTTTCCCAGTGGACAAAAAAAATGCCTGTGAAATTTTATCTACAGATTTCGACATTTTGGAAGCTTGTGTATTTGTAAAAAAAAAAAAAAAAAAGACAAAGGTTCAGTGGAATCTATCTTTGGAATATTTTAAATAGTAAATATTCTGCTAGTTGAACCTTCACTGCAAAGAGATAAACATGTTCCTCAGAGTCAACAGCTAATTTGTACATTTTCAAAAAGACATGCTAAAAGTATTTAGTTGTCAGGTTACTTAATAAATTTTCAGTTAGCGTGAAAAATATGGAACAGCAAGGCACAGTGAAAATGATTCTGTTTAAATGTTTTTTCATGTGTTTTTCTTAATTTACATATTGTGTTGAAAATAAGTCAACAAAACATCTACCTTTCTTACGGTGTAAATTTAGAAGACCTTGATGCATAAGCGGTCCAATTTCTGGTGTCATCAGACGCGTTTATTATGACGACAGTAAAACAGCCCATTGTCATCACCTTTGTGGTTAGAGAGGTCATGAGGTCAAGGGTTATTGGGGACACAATCGACCGTCATAAAACACTTGACAACACCACAGCCGTGGTTTGTCTCACCGAAGCTCAATATTGCTAATTTATTAGTGTAATGCAAGAATTCCCTTAAAATGTTATCTCAGGACATAATACCGCTTTAATAACAGGCTGTATTTAGTCAAGCATAGCCAAACTAATGTGTGATGGATGACATCACAAAATGGTTTAGGGTACTGTGAGAATCTAAAGAATAGTTACATTTCAGAATGAAATGTGTGGGCATGTTTGCTTGCATGGCAAATGACATGGATAAATAGTTATACCATTATTACAAGTCAGGTTTTTTTGGGGGGGACGGCTCCACACAGAAACTTCTAAGCAAATTTGAATTGCGCCACAGCAGCAAAGTTCAATGAAATGGCCTACGAGGTAAACAAGATTCCCCTACATTAGGAGAGAATGTAATTGTATTTCCCACTGCTCTCCTCCTGCTGCCATGGCCTGCTCTGCTGAAACTCGACAGCAGAATGTAGAAGTTGTGTCTTGGGGGTCGGAATGGAGGCTCGCTCGGCCTCCGGTTCCGAGCTCGGCTTCGCCGTCTACCTTGAGACTCTTGTTTGGAGCATCTGCAAACAACATTACAGGTGGAGCTGCTTTACGGGATGTCTTGAGGGCATTAATCCCATTTGTGTCCAGACCCATTTCAAATGTGCATTCCCCAGCACTCATGAAATGAAAAAGAAGCATTGGGCAATGAATTAAAAGGAGGGAAGCTCTGGGTGGATGCAACGCGAACATTCCCAAGGACTTCCATGTTCAAACAAAGGCAATGTCATCACTGAAGGATCAGTGTTGCGGTAAAGGCAGTGGCTTTATGAGATATTGAAGAAACCACTGACAGAACACAATGAAAAGATTTGACAGATACATAGCCTAAGTGTTTTAGATGTTAGATGTTTGTGCTGTTTAAATGTAATTTGGGGATTTATTTGATAAATGTAACTTAGTATACATTTTGATTTGGGGAATCCTTATGAAGACCATTTGGTGACCATATCTGAAACATTATTATATGTTATAATAAACAAAATTGTATTTTAAAATGATTGAGGTAAATTAACTGTTCCAAGCCACTAATGAAAAAACCTACAACATCACACTACATCATACTACTACATAGAGAGCAAAAGAAAAATTCTAAAAAACAGAAATTATGTTTTGAAGAAAAAAGTAACAAAACTGCAAACAAAAACATACATAAACAGAAGAAAGTATGGACTGGCTGGAGCAAAAGGATAATCTATTTTCACAGATTATGGACAAATACTACCCTCTAGTGGAAGCTGTGAGGTCAATCCAATAAACATCAAGCCTCAGGTCACAGGTTAACGGTGACTGAGTGGGAAGACTATTCTAGAGCCAGTGTGCAGCAATTGTATAATTTTTTCATCAGTGGGGATTAAGAACTGAGGGATTGTCTTAGTGTTCATGTAAAAAGTTATTTTTTTAAATATCCAGTTACATTACTGGCATTTATTGTTCATTTTTATCCCTCACCCTTTTACCAGAAGGGAGATCAATGACACCAGTTTTGTGGACTGACCAAACAACAATTGAACAGTCAAGTGAAAAAAAGTTAATCATTCAGATACTATACAAGAGCATACTGTCCTTGTTTACAATTTGATGAACAGGAAAACAGGCGGCCTGCTTTATGTCTTCATCACTTGGATTTCAGGGGAATCTGTAATAGATTACATCCAGGACCTAACCCTGGGCACTGTTACATTACAAGCGGGATGACACACTCTTATAGAGCACCGGGTCTTCACTTCCTGTCTTTGTTCCATACTCGGACGCCACACCTCCACTGTACTAACCTCTATTCCTATCCTGGTGTATTTCCTGGCTTCAGAGTAACTGTCAACTGAATGACGAACGCCACCCAACTCCCATCTGTCTCTCCCCCACGTTCCGTATTCAACTCAGTCACGTCCAATTAGCTATCCCCTAAACACTCTTTCTCATTAGACTCCCCATAATCCACTCATCGTGTCCTGATTTGGCAAATAAATCACACTTTTTCCTCATACTCGTTTTTTTTTTCTTTCTCTCTCCCTTCCTCTTTATCCTCCAGTGTGCTCCCTCTCTCTTTCCCTCAGCCTCGTTAACCCCCGTCCTGAGTTTCACACTCTCTGCCAGGCCTCTTCATTGGACGTGGCAGCCGGCAATTTGCATGCCAGACTATTTCTCTTTATCATTGGCCCTCTCATTCTCTCTCTCTCTCTTTCTCTCTCTCTCTCACTCTCTCTCTGTCTCTCTCGCTCTCTCTCTCGCCCTATGCCGGAAGAATAGAGAATAACTCAGCAACTGACGGCAGCCGGCATGCACGTCCTTGTCCTACAAGGTTACGAATCCATTTCATCTGTGCAGGAGAGGAGTGAATTAAAATAAATGATGGCCAGACATTTATTGCATTCTGGGGGTGAAGGAGGGATTGGAGAGGAGGAGGATCGAGAAGTTGTGGATGGTGACTGGCACACCAGGGTTGAGTTGGGCCCGGGTGAGGAGAGGATGCCCGCTGGCACAGAACGTTGGCAAACACTAGGCAAACCATTCGGCTTGCCAAGGGAATTATATGGATGTGCAACTGACTGGGATCAAAATCCAGATGGATTGTATGACTAAATTGCCTACTGAGTAACTAAGTCTTTCCTATAGGACCTAATTCAAGTCTACAGGTTTCAGCAAAGATGCTAGTTTGACCATCGTTCACAAAGCCAGATTTGCAGACACATACTTTCTAGTGTAAGGCTACACTCAGTATCTACAGTGTGACCATGGAAAGGAATCCTTAGTTTGGATCCAGTTCTGAGTCTGCAAAGCTGCCCTCAAAAAAAGCACCGGTGATGCATGTTTCCCACTAAAACAGACGACAGCATGGCTTGTCCGTAAATAGTGACAATCCCTCATGACAAGTACCACCCCCCCCCCCCCACACACACACACACACACACACAATGCTAACCCCAAAGTATGTATTCCCAACTTTCCAAAGAAAGACACAAAAAACACGAGCACAGGGAATTCTCGGTGTCACAGATACGATGACGTCACATGGGAACGGACGCCAAAACAATTGCTTTTCGACACTGTACCACAAATACCACCTGAGACTCTGTGGACACTAAGTGTCCTTTTTCCGTTGACCACAGGGCTATCAATATGTATACCTCCTGACACTGACACCCTCCTTCTCTCGTGGACACTGAACCCTGACTTGGATTGCTGACTCCTGCTTAGTGCACATCTCTCTCTCAACCCCAAGACACTCTGTATTGTAATACAAGTATATTTTTAGCCACACTGTGCACACAAATAAATATTTATAGTTGTTTGCAGGTCAGGGGTCTCAATGAAGCACTGGGTGGCTCTGAATAAAACAACGTAAGCATGAATAGAGGCTTTACACAGGATCTGGTGCGGGAATAGACCGTGCGTTCATTCTCTGGGCTTGTAGGGTTTGACCTGGTGTTGTTCATGCTAAGGGCTTCAGAATGGATTAGCATAAATGAGATAGATATAGAGCATGGGTGCATAATATAGCTTAGCGAAGCTAGCTAAATATAGAACTGTGGCTGTTGATGTAGCTACGATTAAGATGACCTCTTGGTCATATCTGATACTGCAACTTCAGTGTATTCATTGATCAGACCTTTTGAGCTATGTCACAATGGCAGTGTCACCTGAGCTAACTTGTGGGACCTGCAGGGATGGGTCAATTGTTTTACAATTACGAAGCTAGGGATTCCGATAGCATAGCGACAAATTGATATTCTAGAAGGAGACGATTTAAAGTAGAATATGCTGTTGTTTTTTGCCCTAAAATGCTGATTGAGATTCATGATTAAAGTTTTGTACGGTTATACAGTCGGTGATTGTATAACTGCCATCGGAAACTTTTCAAGTAAGGTCACTAATAGATAGCCAAAAAACTGATTGAGTAGCACCGTTTACTTAAATATCTGTGGTATTTGGACAGCATTCCAAGCCAATCAAATAGTTGTCTTTGTTCTTCCATTCCTATTACAACATTGAATCTAAATATAGCAGAGGGGAAAGATAGGCCCTAGAGAAGCATGACAAGACAATACAGGCCCGTAGCCTAGTGGAAGGGGGGGGCGATTTCTTCCCAAAAGTGGACCTTTTTGCAGTTTTCTTCCCCTATCTACGGGCCTGCACAAACAAGTGTTTTGGAAGGTTTCACTAATGGTATTGCTGAAAACAAATGCATCACTTCATGCTCTTATGGATTGCAGATTCGAGTTTCATCCTATTCAGAGATGCCTTTCCTTGACCTTTTTGAACATTTCCCAGATTTGAGGGGTATTTATAGTAGTGAACATGAATAAATGAGGTTTTTTTGCTGATATTATTCACATACTGTGAAATATTTGTCTATAGAATTTTCAGCCTTTGTATCATAAATAATAAGGAAATACCGACGTTATGAACGATGCAAACACTGTAGCATTCTAAATCATGCAACAACATCTAGCCTTTTTTAATGGCAACATTGTCAATGAAGGCTACCAAGTTGAAAACTAGATAAATATGTATTATTAATTTCATTTATTAGGTTTAATTGTTTGAAAAAAAATATTACAAAATTGATTTTTACGGTTGCAACATAGAAGCGTATCAAACTGGAGCCTTTCAAAATAAACCGACTGTGTGCCAGCTAGCTGACAAAATGTGTGCCACGTTACAATACACTGTAAAGCATTATCCTACGAAAGAAAAGTGTTCGTGAAAAACATCAATATTATAATAGCCAAACTAGCCCAAACCAAGCAACAGAATCTTACACTCTGACCTTCCTATTCTGCCCATCAAGGCCACACAACTGACCCGTCTTCCTGCTTTGCACATGTCATCATTGCTCATCAGCATCTTGATCACTGAGGACGAATGGATCGCCTGCGTCCACCATACATCTCCCCGGGCCTCAGACGTGACAGAGGGGGTTGATGGGGTAGTGAACCACGGCACCCTCCCTGCCAGGCCCACCTTGACCCCCCCCCCCCCCGCCACCCCCCCCCCCCCCCCCCCCCGCCCTGACCTCGCCATCCCGGGGGCCTCTGGCCTCGCTGCTGACGGCTGAGTTATTACCATAATTACCCAGGAGGCATTGCAGGAAGGCCAACATGGCAGAGGGCGCCCATGTTTAACTGAATATTTGGGTGTTTTATCGCCTTAACTCAAGTCTCGGGGGCAGGCGAGAGAGGGCCTCTGTGATAAGAAAACCACTCATGTGAGAAATGAAAGGAACCATTTTCCCAGACGGATAGAACAGAGGGTGAAATATATTGTTAATTCAAGAATGGCTAATGCACATATGTCATGCATTCTTTGGGACAAGGTGTAAATACACTCATATATTTCTATACTGTCAAAAGTTGAATCCAATTGGTGGGTCAGTAACAGAACGACAGATTTACAGTCGGCACACAAAACAAAAGGCCACAGACCGAATACGTTTCCTCATCTATCAAAGTGATACTACAGCAACCCATGTAAAAAAAAAAAAAACTTATATTCTCTTCTGGTTTTTCTTTCCCTCTACTGCCCTTGCCCCCTCCCTTTCTTTCCTCGTCATCCCTCTCTAAGTTGCCATGTTGCGGTAGCCAGGAGGCCATAAATATTCATATACGTGGAGAGTGAGAGGTACAGGCCGTTCTGCTGGACATGGGGCAGAAAGGTCATGGGGCCTCAGTCCAGCCAAGCATCAAAAGGAGACGGAGAAAGAGACAGACAAAGAAAGGTAAGAAAAACAGAAGAACAGAAACCATGACAAGAAGAAAGAGAGTTCAAGATAAAACAAGTGGAGGGCTCAAGCCAGAGGGGTGTTAGTGTGTTGTATCAGATTTTACAGGAGAGCCAAAACACATTTTGCCCGAAGCCCCACTTTAACTGTTACGCATTCGAGTTCTCTTGATTACAACCTATGGGTCATCATTTCAATTGTCTCCTTTTGGCACTGAAAATATCTTACAAAGATTTTCCATTTGATATATAATACTCATGTTCACCCAACATGGTACTTTAGCTCCCTAGCCCTTTCAACACACTGTATACCATTACCCTCCTAAAAAGTAGTGTCAAGTGAAATAGCTCTCCTCCTCAGTGATCAAAGACTCTGATGAGCTATGATGAAGCATGTGAAGGATACAAGGAAATGACAGAGAGAGAGGGGGGGGGGCTCAAAAACATCTCCCCGCCATTCTCAAAGCAAGCTTGAACCACCCAAATCCATCTCGTACATTCACTGAACAGTAAACGGACACATTACCCCACACGCAAAGACACACCCCACCCTTCAGGGTCAGTTGTGCACTGTCCCGATCTCATTCCCACTACAGACACGCTGCTCCTTACTGTACCTATCAGGCGCGTCTAGAATGGCATGTAGCCGCGCGCACCCTTGTCTTATTATGCAGGTCCATCTGTGTGGGGTCAAAGGTCACAACGAGGCCTGGCAGGGGCCACAGGTGCACAGATGAGAACAGTGGGAGCTCTGTTTAATTTGGCTAAGCGCTACAGGACATGCCGCACCCCTGTACCCAGGAAGGACGAGCTGAACTTTTCACTCGACGCCTCCTCATTTCCTCGAAAATATAACAGGAAGAATAGGTGGAAAAAGGGGCATCAAAATGATCGCTTTCAAGGGGAAATATGTCAGGTCCTGACAGAGTGAGATGGTTTGTTTTGACACGAAATTGCTGTTCTTTGTGGTTGACGGGATTTCTTTTCGAGATTGTAAACCACTGGAGTAAGCATGTTCATGCGCACACTTCCTTTCTGTGATGCCCAGGCATAAACAAACAGACACAGAGACAAACACGCACACAGACAAATACACACACACACACACACACACACACACACAGATGGGAATAATGAGAGGAGACGTCTGTGTCAGTGGTCTGAGTGGTGTGTGTAATGGTGTGAGGGTGTGAGGGAGAAAATCCCTCCTCTGGCATGGGCTAGCTTCCTGTCTAGACTCTGAATGAGGAGGCCAGTAGTGTGCCTTGCTGCAACCTGGCCAACTCTCTGTTTGTGCGCGCGTCTGTGTGTGCGTGCGTGCGCGTGTACTAAATGTCTTCCTGTCGGCGTGAGCATTACTGTGTGTGCTGCAAGGTGTGTTTGTGTTATGTGTGTGTGTGTGTGTCCAACTTTTGTAATCTGGCCAACAGTGTGTGGCAGAGGGGTCCAACCATACCAAAAAGGAAACATCTAAGCTCACCACAAACTGTCTGTTTTTAATCATGCCTTGCCGCCACCCCCCCCAAAAAAGTTTATCTGATTCTCTTTGCTGACACTTTCGGTGTGGTGCCTGCCAGCACTGCCCTGCTCCAAACTCCCACTCCCTTAATATCCTGCGAACTCTGACTCCACTTGTGGCTCCTACGGGAAAACAAGGGGTCTATAGCAATAGGAATCGTAAACTGGCCTGATGTGGTCATTCTGGAATGCTGTATGGACCCAGAGAAAGGTGGACAGCGTACAAGAAGGAAGAAAGCCCTAATGGAATACCTTGTTTTTCTGCATAACTTTCCAAAAAAGCTCCTTGCCGAATGACAAGGATGGATTGAGTTGCTGCATTAAATGAAAGCAGTGCACTTATGAGCTCATAACCAAGACAGAACTAAGACATCATCTATGAAAAGTGCGGGAAATGATGTCATGGCGTACACTCTCCATGATGCAATGTGATGAATGCTAAAACGGGTACTTATATACCTCAGAGTTACCAAAGAATGTTTTTTGACAGTTTGGCTCATCACTCGGTTCACCAAAAAAAAAAATATAATGAACTGTGTCTTTAGCTCATATTAGCAAATTGCTAATAAGATGTACCATACGCCTCTACTTCGACCAATGCTGGTGGAGCCGCTCTTTCATATTCATGTGGGCCCCAATGACACATTGTCCTCTGTTTTCCAGAATCCCCTAGCTCAGCAGATACTGCCCCACCCCCCTCCCTTTGGACAAAGATGCAAAGTGAACCTCCCTCACCCCGGTGACATCGTAGACTACGGCACAAAACGCCATCTTATGGGACAGAGTCATAAGCCAGGACTGCCAAAAGGCACAGCCAAAAAATCAAAGAGACCGTGGATGAGGTGACTAGAGAAGAAGAGCCTGCAGCCTCCCCTTCTGGAGGCTAACAGGTAACCAGGTCGCAGGTAGAGTTTGGTGACGTTTATAGGAATGCATGAACACATTTGACATACAAGAATCACTCGAATGCACAGTTACACAATGTGTTGATGAAATTCATTCATATCACTTCAGTTGGGGTGTCCCAGAGGCTGACCAGGTAAGGCGTACCACATGTGTACCACACGCCAACTCTTCGCTCTGGGTTTGATTCTGGCTTGGGCGGTTTCCGCATGTCTTCCCCTCTGCCCCTTATTTCCCATCTATCTATGCTGAAAAAAAGGCCCAAAATATATCAATATATATATATTATTATACATATATACAGGGGCGTAGCCACGTGTTGGCCAGGGGGGGCCACGCAGCTAACAGCAAACCACTGGATACCGTTAGAAAACTGCTGCTCTGAGTAATGCAGTGTGTGAGTTTTAAAATAGTAGTTTTTGACAATCAAGTGCCACCCCAAATAAAAGACTGGCCAGAGCTGGACCCCCCAGAAATAATGTCCTGGCTATGCCCCTGCATATATAAGAGCTACAATGAATGTGTTCTGTTGTCAGTTAGTCCTTTCTGATTGTTTGCTCATATCCAGGGGGTTGACACAAGGAGCACTCATCCCGACCCCACTACACCCTCTTTACAGTGTACATATTTACAGATGGACTTTTTGAATTCAGACATCCGCTGACTCAAGCCCTTCGCCGTAGTACACCTGTCGAGCATGACTTCACCCTCAGTCATCGTCTGGTCTTCCTACCAGTTCTTCCCTGCGTTACAAAAGATGTGCGCGTGGTGAACCCATCGAATGAGTCATCGGAGGTAATGTAGCCATGACGTCCACATCTCGCACTCCCTCGTGACGGCTCAGCGTGAGGTTTTAGGAGCCTCCTGTTAGCATTCCATCCCCAAATATGAATCATTTGCTTGTTATTCCTGAGACAGGCAGACTTAACTGTGTTGGCCTGTCAGCGTTTTCCTTGGTTTGGCAGAGTATCTGCGTTTGTATGACTGTCTGTCTAGTCAGACTGGGGAGGCTCGAGGGGCTCGGGCGGGGGTTTTGTCTCCAATATCACTGAAGTAAGACGAGGTCTGCCATGGAAATAAAGAAGGAATTATATGCCGTCTATATCGTGCGGCACCCTTTTCGTTGGTGGCATGGAGTATTCATCCATATGTCCTTGTGGGTGGGGTATCGGTTTTTACTGCCACATACAAGTTGGCAACTAGGCCCATTTTGAAGCTTCGGTACTGTTGTTGAATGAAGAATTTCAGAGGGTCTCTCAATTCAATATGTTACTTCAGGATTACGTTAATACAGTATTATGTTTTACTCAAAACTTTGTAAACATGCTTTCCACAACGCCATGATGAATATTATGCAAAATATCATTATTTCATGGGTAAGACCTTGATCATTTAGATCTGGCCTCGACTCAATTGAGATTAATGTGTGAATTTGTCACTCGATTGTATTCACCACATTTCAGTGTAATGTGCTGTAGACAGGAAGTTTGCCCAAGAGTGATTCCCTCAACCAGTGGCAATGTTCTCACTGGGAGAAGTTCTGAGTAAGAGTAGACTTCGATGATGATGTCTGGGAGTCCCGTGACAGATTGGCGAGCGCACGTGTGTGTGTGTGTCTTCCATTTCACATTATTCCTCCATGTGACCGTTACAAAGGAATATCATGACATCACCCCTGTGCTCCTGCCAGAGATGCTTGGGAACGGTTACTCACTTGATGCTTACCACATGCACATGCGTACACACACACACACACACTCAACGTACATACCCATTCACATTCAAGGAGACAATCCCTTGAAACGGATTCCAACAGACATTGACAAGACTGACAGACATCCACGTCTGAGATAAGCGAGCTGCTAAACAGATCAGAGCCCTCTAACCAGGGCCTTGGTGGCAGCTCTGTCTCGTATTCGAAAGATCCGCGAGAGCCAGCGATGATGATGACCATGATGAGCTTAACACATGGACCTGCTGCCTGCTCCTCTGTCTGCTCTGGCTACTGCTCGGGTGCCGAGGTTTCTCATATTCAGACAGAAGTTGACGACCGAGGAGCCAGGACCTTCAAACACCATAGAAGGTGATGAAAGCTTACTAATTACTGTTGTTCATCAACTCGACAGGCCCATTTTCGAAGAGGCAGTAGATGAGAGCTGCCTTCACTTCTTTTGTGTGGAAACAGCTAAATTCAATATTTCAGTTGGCTCCACCACTATATAAATCATATCAATGAGGCATTCCAATGAAAGGCCAAATGATAAGAATATACTGGTATGGTATGATAAAAAGGTTGGGTAGTGTAGAGTAGGGATCACTTGGGGATTTGCAGACATACAATAAAAAAACATACAATACTTTTGAAAACAGCTATCCGTGGACTGTCATTTCATGATACCTTTAGAGGGGAAAGTACGCGTGTATTGTTTGTTGAGGAGCATCACCTACTGGTTCAGTGGAGAACTGCCAACTTCATTACATTGGCCAATGAGGTTGAGAGAGCACCTGAGCCAATAGGAGCAGACATCTGGTTTTGAAAGCGCTGGTCTTTTTCCTCCCAGTATCTGGTGTGAAGAAGTTCATTACTTGAAGACCCGCAGAAGTAACATCAAGCAGAAAGATCCAGAACCCATGTCCTTGTTCAAGTAGCCTGGAGAGAGAGAAGGATTAAGACCAATTGATCACTAACTTCTTTTTAGATTATACACACGAATAACAAATATGGCTTCAACATCAGCATTGATGTCTCTGAAAATTACATTAGATAATGTTATTAGAAAATGTGAACGTGGATGTGATCAATCTGCGGCCTTTCAATCCTTAGACTGAATACTAAGACTTAATAATACTGTAATAATTTCATAAAGCATTATGTCATATTTTGCACAAGAAACCATTGCCTAAATGGTTCAAAAAGTGGTATTCAAAAGATGGACCTGTTGAAGCAAAAGGTACAGTATTCAAGCATCTCGCGAGTCATATCTCAGTAAACTGTGAGATCTAACATTTCTCCAAATCTTTTCTAAACTAACAAAACATCATAAACAGTGAAAAACTACAGAGGATAGCATATTGTCCCTCGGGGGGGAAAACTGGACAAAGGTCATCCTCACAAAGTCACAGTCCAAGCTACAGAAACAAACAACAGCAAGTGACCTTCACTCACAATCTCAACAAATCAAATATGCCTCGTTGTTGCTGTCACTGCCTTCCCAAGTTACCCCTAGAAACAAAGACTGAAAAATTGGAAATGGCCGTCAGTGGTGCAAGAAAGTGTGCCACGGGGAGTGTGGGAAACTCATTGAAGGATGCCAGGGATCGGGTGCATGACCTAAAATAGCTCTGCAGGGGAAGAAACCATCTAATTCCCGCTCATTCTTTGGTTCTACAAATAGTCTGTGGCCCTGTTTTTGGGCTGAGATCACTCAGTTGAGCCCGACCTACCAAGGCCATCTTATGAATGAAGACATTCCAGCGAGTACTTGGAGCAACTCGAAAGGAAACAAGTTCAAAAACGATAAATAAAAGAACCGTTCCCATTACCCAAAATGGGTCCGTGGAGAACAAAAGATTCCAAGAGGGAATGATGATGACCACCCTGAAACCCAAGGATGAAATGGTGGTTTCATTACTTCTCCATTGTCTCAGACACAAAAACAAACTGTAAAGCACTATGTATTCACACTACAACATCCACTGTGTTAGTTTGCAATATCCACTGGAATCGTAGCGACACTGGATTTGAAACTTTCTTCTTCCAGACAACCACGTCAACTAAGTGGGGCAGGGAAGAAAAACAGGGGATCAATGAATTGGTATCAGATGTAGTGTATGTGCTTCACTGTACACAAATAGTCCTTTGATGCAGAGAAATCAATCCTGTCTCACTTTTCCCAGATACCTCCCAACAGGAAGGAGATGAGGCAACACTTTTGTAGTGTGAGAAAGAGGGAAGGGCAGAAAAAAACAAGAGTGCCTCATGAAAATTCTCACTTTTGCGCCTACCTTCTTGAAACTTTAGCCATCTCCAGGGAGACAGTAGGATCAATCAGTGAACCAAAAGTCCATTATTTTGTGAAGGAACTTGTTGGATATGTTATTGTATTGTACAGGCGTTGCTCCTGTGCTATGCTATAGATGGATGCATGTGTTACTTAGATAATGTAAATAAAGTAATCTCATTGCCATTCAACATTCAAAACGTAAGAGTAAGTGCTACATGTGAAAATGTAACGATGGTCAGACTCAAAGATGATTAACATTGAATGGACTGAAGACCAAAACCTGTAACAGGAAAATCCCAAACTGCACTTCAGTATTTCCTATGCAGGAAAAGTTATTTGACAAATATTTACCTTATTTGGGTATTTTAAATCTTCGATATTGTGCATACCAGTGGAAATTACCATAACTAGCAAAATAGATGCTACTTGCTCTAGACCTTTGAACTTTGGGGTCTGAGAAATGTGACCAAACGGTAAGCGCATTCTAGGAATAGAGATCGAGGAGGACCATTTTTTATTTTTTTACAGAAAAAAGGCAAATAATTATAACTTGAAAGTCCTGTGAATAGACCTTCCTCCATGGCAGAAAAATGCATTTTATGTGAATTGTGGGTTGCAGAGGGCACGGGAAAACCTTACTTGACAAAAAACTCTATAGAGTTTCATTTGAAACTCTATAGAGTATGATATAGGAAGTTAGGGGTACTTTTGTTGAGTTCAGCTATTTTATGAAAATGTCCATTCTAATGTGGCAGTAGTACAAAACGAACAAGGGAGTTAGTGTTCACAAACGTTGCAATTTTGCAATTTTTTATAGAAAGGGTAGTAACTCCTTCCTGTTAAATCACATGTTGTAAAGACAGGGGCCTCATGTATAAACGTTGAGTACGCACGAAAAGCTTTCGTACGCTGGTTCACACACGGTGTGATGTATACAAATTATCTTGACGTGAGAATGTGCTGATCGTCCGCAAAGTCTTGTCTGGCTCTGTAACGTGGCGAATTCTAACTGAAAAGTGCGAAACCCACCAAACATAAATAAATAAAAAAAAACGTTTCCACTACCGTTACTGTCATACGTCTATAACGTTCACTATTCAAAAAACATACAAGTAAAAGTTTGATCATTATGTGGATGATCACATCAAAATGCCAAAACCCAAACGGAAAATGCTATATACTGTTTAATCCGCCACCACTTAATAACTTCTGTTAAACTTGAGGGTGTCATTCAAACGAACGTTTCTTCTTAATTTCGAGTTTTACATCGGACCATTTCTTCATAATTTCTGCCATGGTCCGGTTCTCCGAACCCACAGCATTTACGGCCCTATAATGATAATAATAATAATTGTATTTGTAATGCACATGATATTACCTAAAGTGCTACAGGTTAAAAACAAGAAAGGGCGCAAATAGTGACAGTTTTCCACTCCGCCGACTTTCTTTTGTTGCTAATACAATGTTGACACATTTTCTCGCCTCCACCTCTGTTGTTAGAACCTTGATCTCACAGTCTGTGACATTTTTCTTTTTTGCTTAGCCATTTTAATTCAGACAAAGAAATGACCTCAAGAGCGCATTTATAGTTCATCTGCATATTCATTTATAGGAGGAGGCAAGGCGGGGTCAGTGGCTCGTTCACGTGCGGTCAATCTCACGTTGATTGTGATTTATAAAGGAAAAGTGCGCAGGACCTGGCGTAAGACCGTTTTTTTTATACACGTGAATGTTTCTGTGCGTAGGTACTTTTCAAGTTTTGGCCGCACGCCATCTTCTGGTATGAAAGCTGCGCAATCTTTTATACACGAGGCCCCTGGTCTCTGAATAAAAATAGATACAACATTTTTTTTCAATAGATACAAACATTTTTGGGGGGGGTTATAATCCCCCCCAAAAATGTTTGTCAAAAAAAGTCTCAAGAAGCCTAGACTTGATTCATTTGGAATGTGTGTACAAACCACATAAAAAGTCAATGTTTGCCAAATTGCTGGGGAGTTTGCAAGATATGAGGAAGATAGTATTACATTTGTGAACTGCTGTCCTTGAAGAGATGGGAGTCAAGGCTAGTGAACGAGCAGTAAGTAAGAGCTCTTGAGAGCTCTAGGGAGTGAAATGCTAATAAATTGCCTAGCTACTGAGATTGTAGCCAAAGCGTTTTAAAGTTCAAAGCAAAAATGCAATTCCATATCTATTTTAGACGGTGTGTGTGTGTGTGTGTGTGTGTGTGTGTGTGTGTGTGTGTGTGTGTGTGTGTGTGTGTGTGTGTGTGTGTGTGTGTGTGTGTGTGTGTGTGTGTGTGGAGGGGGGAGGGGGGGCGCACAGTACAACAACAGCACTCCGTATGAACCGTATGTTCTACAAGATCTAGTATATTCCACTAGGGGGAGTGCTACCATCTTTCACTGTGAGACCTTGTAGAACAGATTGTGGTACCCAAAGTATTAGTAAGTCTGTGAAAGCTAGTCATGTATTGTCTGTGCTCACAAATGAACATAACCCCAATTAGAATTTTCCAGTAAAAACTTAACCACATCATATTATTATTAATCAATAGCATCTGAAATAAAATAATTATTAATACATAAATACATAAATACAAAAAATGAATATACAAAATCATTCAGTTGCATATTGGGTATACTCGTTTTAGAATAGTCAGTGTTTTGGATTAGTATGGCCAACAGTGTACAAAAAAAAGAAAAAATAGAAAGAAAAAAAACTTTGCCTGCAGAATCATGTTGATAATACGATAACCTGCGGTCCCTCCTCCATCAAACGTCACAACTCTGTATAAAATAAACGTGAGCCTATACTGAATGTGCGCATAATTCGGCAACGTGACAGTTAGACAAAGGGTACTAAGGGAGATTGTGGAGTACAGATCAAGTGGCAAGCATTTGTTTCAGGAAAAAATGAAATAGGCTAAATAATGGCAAGTTGTGAAACGACTTGGAATGCAAACGAAAAGTACTAAACTGTTTTTAGAATTCGACCAGCGTTAAGATGGAGATTGAGCTGCATACTCTTTTTAAAAGCACCGGGTTTTCATTCGTGCGGAATTGCTAAGAAAATAATGACTAATGAGCAAATATGCAGCTGGAATTCTGAAGACAATAGAACAAAAAGGAATTGCCACAAGAAAGGAATAATTGGAAATTGGAAGACAAAATACAACGGAAACTGCTATCAAGTTTGCTAAACAGACAAACTAATTTGGATGATATTCACCTGTGAAGACATTCATTGAATGAACATACCAAATGCAGACAGAAATATGTATTTGGGAAAGGTTTTACTGTTTGTTCTTCTCATAAATTGCGCAACTTTGAGTTTCTCTTTATCTACATGTGCCACAGTGGATATTGACCATGTGAAAAGGAAGAGGGTCGAGGCAATACGGGGACAAATTCTGAGCAAACTCCGACTGACCAGTCCGCCACACTCTCTTGGACCAAGTCAAATCCCCTATCAAATACAAGCCTTGTATAACAGCACGAGGGAGCTACTTGAGGAGCTGCGAAGAGACCGGCAGCAAAGTTGCGGCCAAGACAACACAGAGACCGAGTACTATGCCAAAGAAATATATAAATTCAGCATGGTCCAAGGACCACCAGAAAACAGTAAGTTATTAAAAACTACTAGTTTACAGTCTAACGCGGAAAACAACTGTGGCACAGGTTGGCGTTGCATTACGCGCGAGATTAGTGAATGGAAAGCGCGTCAATTAGTTATTTTAGCTCATCTAGCTATATTATGTTTAAAATAATTTCATAATAGGTATATTAATGATATCATAATGAAAATTCATATTTTAGTAATATTTTTCTATTGCACAGGCAAGGTATACTGCTGTATTACAATTAGTGAGGACACATGGATCTCTATCTTAAAGAGAGTGCTATCAATAGACCTCAAGCAATGGCGAGAGACTGGGTTCGAGAGCAGAAATGAATTCAGCAGAAAGGTGTTCATTTCAGAAAAGAGGGAATGTCTACACATTCAGACCTCGGAGGTTGCTCATAACCAACCTGTTGCAATCCAGGACCAGTGTTTTGTGGAAACTCACTCAAACTCCTCCTCCATCATTGTCTTTTTGCCTAGATACTGTATTCATTTTTCATTGCAGTCAGACCCAAAGAAGAGGAACGCCTTCCCAGGCTGATTGGGAATTACTTCAAAAGGAGGAAAAGGGAAAAGTTGATAAGTGGACAGGGAAAGTTATCAGATTAAGGACCTTCCCTTAGGTTAGCTAGAAGCTAGAGATATCCCCCCTCCCCCCTTGTGTCTGTCTAAGGAGAGGCTGTCCCCCTCCCCTCCCTTCTGGAAAGACAGAGGTATTACATTAGAGCTTAGGTTAAGCATTCATTCCCAGACACAGAAAGCCCAACTTTTTTCCAACAATATGACCTTCCATCATCCTTCCCCATTATAGGTCAACGATCAGTGCTGATTAGCCATCACCATGATTGTCTTACAAGGTGGTTCACATTTATGGTCACAACTACAGGACATGTTTAAAAAACAAAAATCACCTTTCCTCAGGATCTTTATAATGAGTGTGCTTATGCCTTTGGCATTTTTATTGGCACCATTCAAATGGCACTCACTGCTTTACTGTCAAAGCCAAACCTCAAATATGCACCATAAAAACACTGTGAATTGAATTGAAATGGCCATTAACAGTCCTACCCTGGAAATGGTCCTAAAACTACTGTTGAAATACTTGGTAAATAGACTTAAACATGGTATGAAATATGTGTAAGGCCTCTCTGCTATAGACACATGTCAGTACTTTCAGGGGAATGCATGATGTAGTCTGAGTCACATTTTCTGAGGATCAACTCTTGGTGTGCGTAAGAATGGTGTCGAGGCCCTGGACTAAGCCGGGAACATTGCATCATTGTCCCTTTGACATTAACAGGTGTTTCACACAAGACACCCGCTTCCCCTCCCCAGTTCCGTTTTGGTTCATATCAAGTGCTCCTCACAAAAGTAATACTAAGTATAACAGATTAGCTTGAGGAATAGTACCCATTGAGGGCAAAGGTCACACTATAGTCAAATGATCCTGTCACTGGTTTACTTAATCTTAATCCCTCACAATAAACAGAGTTTCTCATAAAATTCTTGCAATTCAAATGTTATGTTTTTTTTTTATATTCAGTTTTCTTTAAAGAGCTCTCTTTGAATACTTTCATACTCTCAGACTTGGCATGGTGGACATGCATTAGAATTGTCAATAGCCTTATGCATATCCAGCCCATTGAAACTGGCTAATGAGTTTTGCATACACTGCTTTTTGGAAGCAGTGAGCATCGCAAATAATTTGAACGTTCGCTCTGCTGGTTCCCCTTTCCTCTGGCTGGCCGGCCTACAGATTGAACATTTACCTCTGAGGAAAAGCAAAACTCTTCAAGTGACTTCCAAGAGGACTGGCACTCAAGTATGGTTTTGTCTTTAAACCTGAGAGCTATAATGGCATGGCGCAGACTATAAAATACACAGGTTTCACAGAATGGTGCCAAATATTTATCTGCTGTAATTTTAGAGGAAGGAAAAAGTTAAAATAATATCCTATTTAACAGAGACAAGGTGTCTCTATGTCAAAGGAGTAGAACAACCATAGGACCAAGGCTCCTGGATTGTGTACATTACAAGGAAATATATTTTCCTCATCCTCTGTGCTTTCTCCTTGACCCACTCTATTCAAAGCATTTGGCCGTTCGCCAAAGCACTAATAGGGGAGTTTTGAAAGACAGCGAGAAACGGACTAAACTAGCATCCTGTTTTTGTATAGCAGAGGATCCATTTGGATGGACATAGTCCATTAGATACCAGTGGCTGACAAGGGCTTGGCCACCTGTAGGTGATGCACCTCGAGGTGAAAGGTTCAGAAGTCTGGCGAAGTAGGATCAGTTTTGACTTGGAGCCGGTGACATCATGGTGTGGGCAAACACATTAGCTTTGACAGTGTTGCTGAAAAGCATTAGGTAAAGTGTTGACCTTTGGCGGATCTGAGGCAGTCTCAGAAACCAGCTCAAAATCCTGACAGGTGCAAATGAAGCAGAAAGCCGAGAGGAAAGGTAAATTACTGTATTGGGAGATCGGACTTTTGGAAACCTGAAAAGTCTCCTTTTATAGAATTGTACATGTGTCTGGCATTTGCCAGGCATGGACTCAGTTCAGCGCGTGTGGAGAAGTCATCATGGTCAGAGGGGCTTGCTGGCTGTCTCTGGATAGTGGTCACTAGACCTGCGGAGGCTAGGCCGTTTGATATACAGGAATACCCGGGAGGTGAAGTCATTCTAAGACAAACAGGGACATTCATTTGCTTAGAAATTGTTCCCACTTAAGTCATAAAAGGGAATAATTCAGTAGCTCTCTGACTTCTACTGATAATCACATTACCACATTCCATGCCAGCCACCATGTACTGCATAGGAGGTCCATTGAGGAAAGTTGCCCCAGGGTACAGTAGTTCACTGTTAATGATTCACTTCGAAGCACACAATGTGGTGCCAGGAGATAAGTGATGTCCATTCATAGAAAAGCTCCCAGTGCAAGTAGTTACTGGAAGTGGAAGCTGGGTTGCTAGGTTAGGTCAGCAAAGGTTTCAAAATGAGGTATGTAGTTCTAGAACCTCCTTGAGCCCAGGCCAATAATTCTTGACCCTCAGTACATATTTAACACAATATCTAACGGTCAGACCCATTTTCGCACATTAATTGGAGTAAAGTTCAATTGTTTAGCAACAGAAATGAACATTCCACTGTCTACTATTTTTGAGCCTTGCTGTATTGCATTAAGGGGAAATTACACAAGACTCTTTGACAAAAAAACATTGGCTTTTGATTGTTGTTGTTCATGTCTATTTAGAGTCAGGTTTTAGGGGCTCCATTTTGCTTTTCACCCTCACTACAACCCCCTCTCCGAAGAAAGTGAAACCATAAACAAAAAGGGTGACTCCTTGACCATCCTTAGAAAGGAGGAAGAATAAAAAAGTGAACTAAAAACAAGACCTTTGGAGGCCCACCAAAAGCACAAACTCATTGATAAGCTCATGAAAGGGGGACAACGTCGCTTCCTGTATTTGTCCGAAAAGTATTGGTTTGAAACCTACCTCAAGCTTGATCTCCTCTCTTCCTATTACAGACGAGCTGCACTATTGTCCAAAGGGTATCACTTCCAAAGTGTTCCGCTTCAACGTCTCTGCCATGGAAAGAAACTCCACCAATCTGTTCCGGGCTGAGTTCCGTGTTCTGAGAGTACCCAACGCCAGCGCCAAGAGGAACGAACAGAGGGTTGAGCTCTACCAGGTGTGTAAAGGTACCGTTTCCATGTCCTTCTACCAACTAAAAAGAATGTGCTTCACACACATACCCTCAATCCCCCAAATTATTCTTTTGGAAAGCCAACTAATTAATAATTCTTTAAATCAACATCTGGCCCCTAGCTGACAAAGACCTTTAGGCAGGCTGGGAGTTTGATTCTGGATGCTGCTTCTTAAAGAGCCGAACCAGGAATTAACTGTAGTTTGTTTTACCATAATGACATTGACCAGAAATCTAGGCGCTTGCGTTCCACAACCCTATTTATTCAACCTCTAACTCAGGGCGGAAGCCAATGAAATCCAGCTTGTGGTCTCACGGTGGGCCACAGCCAGACCCAAACTCCAGGTCGTCAGTCCTGGAGAATGTTTTTGGGACCCCGACAGGGTAATGTTAGTGTCAGCAGCAGTGAGGGTAGAGTACAACTCTGGCATCACATGAGGGACAAAATTAAACATGGACAAATCTTGGTCGTCTGGTTATTCAGTCCCACTAGACCTCTCTATAAGATCACACTCAACCTGGGTTCATAAGGTTGTTATAAATGTGGGTTAGGTTGAATGATGACATTCTTTTGGTTTGAAAATGGTGGATGAGTGACACGTGAGCCCAGTCTACACAGAGTTTCTCATTAGACCACAATTAGAGCTACTTTTCCTCTATTGTTGTGCCTGAATGTAGGATTTTATTTCATTTGATTGTAATTTACAAATGACACCACAAAAGAACACCTGATAATTTTCTACAGACTTTAAGAGTCTGCTCTTGATTCTGCAATTACCTTTTGGGGCTATCGTACAACGATGTCTTCTTTTATTATTATGGAATACTATGGAATACTATGTCATTTTAGAAATATTGTGAGTAGTGTGGCTCATTTATCAGGAATGTAACTCCAATTTTGATAGCTCAACATTTCTCCAAAGGCCCGTTTCAGAAGCCTCTGTCTAAGTGCAGCTCTGTCAGCTGTATTGCTTCCACATATGACTCACCCGATGGGGATCTTACAGATTTTGAAGCCTAATGAGCACATTGCTAAGCAACGCTACATCGGAGCCAAGAATGTCCTGACCAAAGGCACTCCAGAATGGGTCTCCTTCGACGTGACAGAGACTGTGAGGGAGTGGCTGATGTACAGAGGTGAGGTCATCTGATCTGATCAGGCCCTTTTCCCAACCTCATATACGAGTAGTAAAGTAGCAAGATACTTCAGATGTATAAACAAATGTATTCATTGAGGGGGAGGGGTGTGTGTGTGGGGGGGGGTTACACATGGGACCTCTTGATATGCAGCCAAAGGCTGTACCACTGAGCAACACCCATCGCCCCATTTTGAGATTGTCTATAACAACTCGATTTCAGGAACAAACTTGGGACTGGAGATCAGCGTGCACTGTCCCTGTCACACCTTCAGCCCTAACGGTGACATCATCGACAATGTGAATGAGGTGCTGGAGGTCAAGTTTAAAGGTGAGGACAACGCCTTATTTCATTGTTTTTACCAACCTGTCCTCCTTTTTTTTGGATTGGTACTTTAAGGATTTAGGAAATGTCTTGAAATCAAGCTGAAAACTATTCACGAGGACTATTCCTTGACAACGTCATCAGGTCGGTGGAGCGACCTGATGCCTGGTCGCTGTGTGTTAGGATGTGGCTCAGGCCCGGAGCTTTTTCAGACTCTTCAGGAGAAGGCGTGTCTGACCCTTGACCTCACGTTGCAGGGGTGGAGGGGGAGTACGAGGACCAGAGCCGCTTGGACATGGGCCGTCTGAAGAAGCAGAAGGAGCAGTACCTCCCGCACCTCATCCTCATGATGATACCCCCTCATCGCCTGGACGCCCATTCCACACGCCGACGTAAACGAGCGCTCGACACCAACTACTGTTTCTCGTAAGGCTCGACTTTCAAAGTGACGGAAGGCTGCTCATCTATAGATAAATGTGTTCTAGATGCAGTGAATGAGAATGTTTTAAGCTGTGGAACCGGCGCCCAGTATTTGACAGCTCAAGGTTAGATGGATATTCTCTAATACCGTCATTAGGTGACTGCAAAGTTCTTGACCTAGTTCTTCATACTCTTCTCACAGCAACGTTGAGGAGAACTGCTGCGTTCGTAGACTCTACATCGATTTCCGCCATGACCTAGACTGGAAGTGGATCCACGAGCCTAAGGGTTACTATGCCAACTACTGCTCCGGGCCATGCCCTTACCTGAGGAGCTCTGATACCACACACAGCACGGTGAGAAAACGTCCTCTGGCTAGCTAACTGGTAGCCTGATTTGGTGGGTACTAGAGCTACTCCTCCAGAGAAACTTCTGGAACAAGCTTTCCACTAAAGTACCCAAACAGTATATGTATATTTTTTTGTAATCTGACATATGTTATTGGGGGATTTAGCCTAGGTGTTAAATGTACAATGATATGTCCCTTAAATATTGTTAGTACTCCATACAGTAATGCTAAAGTACTCCGTTCTGATCAGAGCTAATGTGCTCCTGCCTCCCTGTCCCCCTGCAGCTGCTGAGCCTATACAACACTCTGAACCCAGAGGCCTCCGCCTCCCCATGCTGTGTCCCTCAAGACCTCGAGCCCCTCACCATCCTCTACTACTCTGGTCGCACCCCCAAGGTGGAGCAACTCTCCAACATGATCGTCAAGTCTTGCAAGTGCAGCTGAGAAGGCCCGAAGAAGCCAGGTAGTCCATTTGGTCTAATAGTCCCACCTCTTGAGAGGCTACATCTACATGCCGGTTCATTTCTATACTTCAATGGACATTGGGGCCTCGTTGGCCAAGGTCTAAACACCACTTCCGAATCCCCATCCCTGTGTGAGTTAATCTTGCAGTGTTTGACCATGGGGGACCTTTGTTTTCCTTGTTTATGTTTGGTCAGTTAAATATGCCAGGTAGTATTGCTGTACATTTTGTTGGACTGTCTTTGGTTCTCCTTTTTATAGACATTGGTGGGCATTATCAGCGAATACAAAGCAGAAAGGACCGATTTGCTGCCGTGTCCAAAGACATAGCTGTGGTCAGGAAAGCGAGGACTGAGAGAATGCCTGTCGGATTTGCAATGGAAAGTGAGCGAGCGAAAAAGGTTGAGCCAAACTGTTTTTGTGGCCATAGCAGCCTTGACAATTTTTGACAATCAGAACGGTCAACAGAGAGAACATTTCTGCATAATGGAGAGGATTCAACGTGCCAGCCATTAGCACACCTCAACACTAACGTTCACTGGAAGATTTCATCCCTGACGGCTTCAAATGATCTTTTGGGACATCATACAATATGCTGGAAACAACTCGTTGTGCAACTCGTTTTTGGTGACATTTCTTTGACGTTAATGGCTGATGTGCTTTGTTATGCAACGGATGTCAAGTGGTGATTGTTTCACTACCTGAGAGAACATTAATGCAGTATGTGTTTCATTATTATCCATGGAAACTCTTTTATATTAAACTGTGGTCATTGATTTCCTTATGAGTTTTGGAAGATACTGTGTGTTCGAGCACAAGGTTTTAAATTCAGTTTATCAGACATTTTCCATTTCATTGGGGAAACGTAAATGATTCCGTTGTGACAAAAATTGACAAAAAAGAATGCTCAAATGGACATAAGCTCCATCAACCAGTGACAAAAGACTGCATTTAGATATCACCTTTTGGGTTTATTTTGTGTCAACAACAAGACCAAATAGTCATCAAAACATCATTGGACTACTAAGTACTGCAATTATTGATACAACACGTTGACCACTTGGTTCGTCTCCCACAATTCCACAGGCACAGGATCTAGATCCATAGCCTCTCCTCACCGCCTCACCTGTCGGTCCATGCTTGTGACAGCTGACAGACGGACCCCACATCCTACTCCAGTGCCTGTGCTGCTAAACAGAACACTCTTTCATTTGCTCTCCTCTTCATCTTTTTGTCATAGTTCTCTTTTACGGTGCTAGTCCGGATGAAGCTGGACGAAGTATAGAGGGGGGGGGGGGGGGTCACAACCAGCACAGTCTGGGGAAGGCGTGGGGGATCGGTGAAATTAAGTCCATGATAGAGTAACGTGGGTTCTTACAGCTCGAAAACTTTGTGAAGTCTACAAAAATATGAATCGGTTTCACAAGCTAGCGGCCTAGTCTACCTCGTCCCACCTGAGTTCCATCTTAACAACGCACACGCAGCAGCCCTTTCTTTCTTTCACACAGTAATAAATATACCTTTGGCTCTGTTCTCGAGTCGTGCTCCCTGACTGCTTTTCCAAACCTGGCAATTGAGACTACAGACAATAGTGACGTAGTACAGTAGTTCTTTAGTACACAAAGTGTGAAAACCTTTTAATGGTTTTGTTCCCTATATTCCTCCACAGAAACATTTTAACCACCTTTTTAATGACAACAAGAAGCCAGCGTTGACAAACAGCAGAATTAGCACTGATGCTGCTTTCTCTGAGCCGGGCTAATGTGTTCTGACAAGTGGTCAGAGAGAATGTCCTGTTCGTGGGTTCACTATTGCTCTTGTCAGAGTCAATGAGAGATGCGTCATGATGGAGCCACAAAGGCTGGCCGGGTTTCATAAGCACTGAAAGTGTGTGTGTTGTGTGTGTGTGTGTGTGTGTGTGAGTGTGTTTTCCAGTGCTCCACTCAGTGCTGCTGACAAACACCCATGGTAAAAGAGCAGCCATGCGCCATGCATGGTTGACTCTGAACATCACTAACTGAAAGTTGAGCTCCATTATCTACTATTCCCAGGTCTCCAAAAATCACCCCTCTGCCCCTGCCTGGCCTTCCATGAATGTTAACCCTGCTTTTCTCTAGAACCAGAACGCAAATTTATGACATTCAGAAGTCGCACTACGAGATCGGGTTGCAACCATTGATGAGTGCCCTGTATGGGGCCTTTGTTAGTGCACACTTTCCTGGGGGGGGAAACCTCTCTCTTTTTGCAGCTTCAGACAAAGTCCTGCAGGAATGGAGGCTCCTTTCTCTCCTGTGGGTAAGCTGAACCCCTTAGCCCCTACCTCAAATAGCTTCCAACATCGAGCTACTGAATGAGAAGCCCCACAGTTGGAGTCAAGAGTACTCAGGTCCAGACCCGGGTCAGAGTAGGAGTTTTGAAGCACCCCATGCTCCTCCAAAAACTCAGTGATGATGAATTACGTGACACGTAAAATGCACACAGGTTTGGAAAACTCAGTCTGCAGCAATTCCCTGAGCAGATTAACAGATGTGTAAGAGAGAAGGGAGAGAGAGAAAGAGGGAAAGAGAGCGAGCGAGCAAGCAAGAAAGAAAATCTGCTCAATATGACTTTGCTGCAATAAAATCATCAGGTCACTTCAGCCCAGTTCTCAGGCCCCAGGGTGGAAAGAGTTGTGTAACTTGACAATGAGAAGAAAACACACCAATACACACACACACGCACGGCCAGTCATAGTAGACACTGGAAAGGAGACGGGGTGAAAAAATATGTAAACACATCAATGTCACAGGCCTTAATGGCTAAACAAATGGATGGGAGGTCTGGATCAAACGGAGGTGTTATTTCAGGACACAGTGTCCCTGCAGCAGAATCCTCGCGCCGCAAAAGGCCTGAGGATGACAACACCATCGCTTAATTTTGAGTTTAAAGGAAAGCAGAGATTTGGTACTTGGGAGTGGAAATCAAATTGTTGATGCTATCCTATAAAGCGACTTGGCTCACAGTATAAGTCAGTAAAAATGAACTCCAAAAGATCCAAAAGTAGTCTCATAATTCTTTTTGCATACTCTGATAGGTCTGGTAAGACTGTTTGTTGCCGTACATCTCCAAGCGGAACATTGCTCAACATAAGGAGTGAGCAAAGGGTCACTACAACAACACAAACAAAACAAACACTGTTTCAGAAGGCTGAGAGGCACACCTGTGTGTACCCCCCCCCCCCCCCCCCCCCCCCCCCCCCGAGTGCCCCATTGCTGTAATCTAATCCCCTTCTTTAATTTGACTGACCTTGACTTGGTGGAAACACTTCCACAGAATGATACCATTTACATAGGCCAGCTAGTTGACAACAGCTGTTTTCAGGCACACCTGCTTCTCTTAACATTCTCAGTCAAAGGCCTCTTTCCAAACCATCGGCCTTGGTGAAATCCCTGAGGATGGCTGGTCTGGCTCATCTGCTCGTCCGGGGGCAGCAATGGCGAAGCAGAAACTATGCTAACAATTTTAGCATGCCTAAATGCAAATCCAAATTAATTCTCTTGATTCAATCTGACTGCAACAGTGGAACATATATTGTTGTTACTTCTACTGTGTATTGAAAACGACAGCTTCTGTTTCAAGATGCATGTACCCATTAGGAGTTTTGTAAAAGCTGTAAGCAAAAACACACTTGGTCATCTATTGACAAAGTCAGTGTGGGGTTTGAACTTTTCAAAAGTTCGAAACGAAGCATTTTTCAGCAGGCTTATACAATAGGATCAGACGCTCACAGGTCCATTATTTCTCTTCCTCCTCTTGCAGAAATACAATACTAGCAAGTTCTCCCCCAACACAGCAGACAGACAGAAGACAATATATCATCATATGCACACAGGGCATAAACTTCAATAAAATGATAGAATAGGCTCCATTGTCCAACTAGGCCCACGACTAAGGTGTTCTAACGGTTGGTTTTAGATTTCTTTGCTCCTCCATTTTGTTTCTGTTCTGTTATAAAAAGTAGTAGTCCACTGAGGACAGCTTAAAGACAATGATTGTCTTCCTCCCATGCGTACGACCTAGAGAAACAGCAGGGCACATGGTTGAGGGAAGACCTCAAACTAAGTGAAGCTTAAGTATTGTGTGCATGTACGGTGCGTTTGTGTATGCGTGCGTGCATGTGTGTGTAGGTGCGTGCGTGTAGTGTATCAGAGACAGGGAGGCTCACTTAAATCATATGAACGCCTGAACATTAATCCTAGGTAAATTATACTCTGGGTAATGATAACGTTGGTTGCTCCCCTCAAAAGCCATGAAGTGGATTGATGAGGGCATTAAGTTATTTTAAACGGGCTTTTATACAAAATGTCTCTACTCTAACAAGCAGTTAAGACAGCATCAGCAGGGAGTTGACTTCATAGCAATTCCAGGCTGGACATAAATATCAGTTTGTCCTTGTGCCCTGATACAAGTTTCATTTGGAGAGACCCCTAACCCTAAATCATGTGGACGCTCCCATTTTGGAGTGCAAGTAAAACGATTCATTGGTGTTGTACTAGTGCCTATCTAAGTAGCATTTCTAAGGAAAAGGCTGGGTGAAAAAGTTGACCGAACTGATGCCATATCTAAATTGGCTCATACTCATTAAAATAAATCCGTAACCGGGTGTGTGTGTGGATGGTGGAGAGGGAGGGGGGGGGAGGCAGTGAATAAACTGCCCTCCTCTTTGCTGTTATTTTTGGTCATCTTATGTGTTTCTCTATTGTAAATAATGAAAGATGTTCATATCAATCAAACAACAGGCTGTTTAAGCTGGTTATTACTCAAACGGTGGTCGATAAATTATTGTTTACACTGGTGAGCAGGCCATCACATAAGCTGTAGAGATATTAAGGGTCAGGTTTGTATGTATGCCAAACACACAACCGGGTGATGTTTGCATTGTAGAGTTGATTTCCACTGATGAGAAAGTGGTGAAATTTGTACATTTGTAATGTTGCAGTAATTACCATGCTTTTAGTAATGCAATATTTCAGACCCACTGCTAACCAAGTGACGAGCATAAGCGGAGATTCTAAGGCCCTCCAAAAGTCAATGAGAAACAGGTTTTGTTCAGGCCTCCCCCTCGATCTGTGATTGAGGTGTGTGCAGACACAAGACAAGATTCTTGGCCCCTTTCGTAAATCGCTTTGGATGAAGCCTTGTACAATAATAGATGAGTACATGTGGAAGTTAAGTGAGATCATGTGACTCTTACGGCTGGCAGCTTTCGAGGGCCACTAATGTCTGCAGATTCCACACAGCATGTACAATATGTATGCACGATAACGTCTCGAGGGCAGTGAGAAATTACAACGTATTATGTTTTCATTGTATTTAATTTGCAAAGCTAATTACTAATTTTCAAGCCAATTAAAAATACATGGACAGGTTTGTTTCAAAAGTGTGAGTCTTGTCAACATGTAAATGTTGCCCAATTATTCGAAAACAAATAAACAGTCAATGAACAAACCTTTTGCAAACACTGATCATTCTGTTTGATTCTGTTGAGGATAAAGACTTTTTGGAAGGGATTTGCGTTTCTGAGGTGTACATTCCTTTTCCCTTTTTCTTCACCGTGATTCTCGAAGGACTTGGACGGCGACCGGAAGTGCGTCTCGCAGAAAAACTCATCTCTCCTTTCATCCCCGGTTTCTACAGTACGAGAGGAGGCCAGACTGTCTCTGTTGAAATGAAGGATAATTAGGGAAGACTGAGCCCTGTTGAAAGGGGGATGAAGGGAGAGGAGATGATGTGTGAAACCTCAGATTAGGGGTTTTAACTTACCTTTTGTTTCCGTCTCCTTTTTCAAAGATGAATGAGTGGATAGAAGGAATATGGCGGGGCTTGTGAATGTAATGGTGTGTGGAACAATGCATGTACACACTGAACCCAAAACACCATCAAATTCTTTCCGTGTTCTATTGAGCTTGATGGACAGATTGACACTTCCGAGTCTTTCTCTGTGCTGGAAAACAGACACAAAGAAGATTGTACTGTGCAGCGTCTATGGAGCAGTTCATTTGTCAACGACTACTGACCCTCTCCCCCTTTCCATCTCTGACCATTGGAAGACTGTCGTCAGGATATGAAATGGTCTAATGGACACTATCCCTCACAAACATTTGCTAAAAAGCCTAGAACAGACTTTGCACACACACAAAGAGAAACACTCTGCCTCTCTCGCTCTCTTTTTTTTATTACTCACTCACACAGAGAGACTCCCTGTTAACAGACATGCAAACAGACTCTCGCAGTGCTTTTGCACACACACACACACGCACACTCGTACAAAGATTTAATACCTTGCAAACTGTGGCTGTCATGCTGCAATCCCGCCTTCACTGTAAACAAATAGGCTAAAACATGGGCGGCCCCCCTCTTGAATTCCCACTACATGATCATACACAACCACAAATATGGGACGGATTTGGGAGCAGGGAGGCTGCGTCCTCGCTCACTGACAGCAGCGGGAATGGTTTGGCCGTGGTGGTGAGCACTGTCACTGTAGGCTCTCTCTTCCTCTCCCCCCCTCTTTCTTCCTCTCTCTTCCTCTCTCCCCCTCTTCCTCTCTCCTTCTTCCTCTCTCTCTCTCTCTCTCTCTCTTGTCTCTGTTTCTCTCTTCCTCTCTCTCCCTCTTCCTCTCCCTCTTCCTCTATCTCTCTTTTCCTCTCTCTCTCATGTCTCTGTTTCTCTCTTAAGACAGGAGGAGTATGATGGAGCCTCTTTCACTAAAACCATGTGCTTTAAACAAACAAATGGCTGTCACTGACAGCGATCTTGGGTGAATATTATGTCATTTGGCCAGATGTTGACTTTAAAGTCATAACTCTAAAGCGTGGGAAACCAATTGTCTCTCTCTCGCTCTCTCTCTCTCTTGCTGCAATCTTCTCCCTGAACTGGCGCAATTTTTGCTTTTTGTTCGCCTCCAAACAAAACAACCGCTCAGCCACGCCTGTAAACAGCACCATCCATTTGAACCGTGTTGTGTTTACACCACTGGCTAACTGCAAACATCCCTGCGGTCGGGTTGTGGCCGCCCTCAGCGGTCCAAAGATTGTAAAAGCCAAGGAGCAACAATTGACATTGGTTTCATTGTGTGGGTTTTACCTTCTTCAAATTCCCAACTTGAATCTGTGAATTAAATGTATCCTTAGCACAGCCACTAGACCCAAGTTTATCATCACATCTTTTTTCCTGTAGCACTGAGACATGTTTTATTCCTCATCACTGTGGCACCAAGTACCCGGGCTTCATCGGTGAGCTGGCTGAACCCCTGTTTTGCCCTCATTACATCACCAAACTCAATCTTTAAATCCTTGATTATCTACTGCAGTTACCATACTGTATCTACTGTTTGTTTGTCGTTTTGGGTAAATGATTATGCTCAATGAATACATGCAATTTAAATTCAAAGGTAACCTTTGCCTTTGTCAGGTCTATCCTATTTCATTACATCATATATGCGACATTATTGTGTCACCAACTTTAATGTATGAGTTTAAATTAACCTGAGCTCAGCAATTAGGACCAAGTCTATCCCACATAATCAGTTTGATATCAAACTCGTTCCACTCAGCATATCTCTACATCACCTTCATGTTGGAGATATACCTGGGGGACATGGTTTCACTGTCCCATGAACGATCTCAACTCAGGTTTCACTCTGCCGGTTCGAGTGTAATGAGAGGTCAGGAATACGAGGCTGAGTGGGGAGATTTAAGGCAAACCCCTTTCCAGAGGAAATGAAGAACTCCTGGGACCCTCAACATTGGGTTATCAGGACTGTTTATCTGGGAATTTCCAGATGAATTCCCCTAGTCTTTGGTCAGCCTTCAGTAGATCCTACTGTTGAAAGAAAAGATGTGGTTCCGTTGCATCGCGCATGGCTGATATCTCTCCCATAAAAACAAACTCACACTTGCGGGCATACATACCAACAAACACGCAAACACACAAAAACACACGCCCCCAAACACTATCCTTTGGGTCACAAATACTGTATTCTCCCATGTTAACAAGTATGCCACCCCACCCTGATCTCATCCTTGATACTTTCTCTCTCATTCTGTCTCTCCACTGCCAGCACAGGAGACAAAGACCGGATACATCCTGCCCTCAGTGGTATCTAAATCAATCTCTACATCAACCACAGGGACATCTGTAAACATTTGGTTTGTGGGTGCATCAATCTGGAAAATCTGCCTCGTCCTTGACCCCCCAGGAGCACTGTACTTCCTTTCTGCTGAGTCACACACCATCATAAACCAATTAAAGGGTCATTTCGAATCAAGTCAAGTCAAGGAAGGCCAAAAGACCATCAAGAACCAAGTTAAGTGACTAGGGGAAGAGGCTACAGTTGGTTCACTGAGATGCGCTCCCAGTACTGATATTGTAATTGTAGCCATGCTCCATTTCACATTGTACGTGATGAACTGACACGCAAGGATAGTTAAGGATTCAATACGAGTCATATTTATTTTGAAGATTAATCATCTTTCCACAAGTCTGTGGTATAACATTTTATATGCATGTTTGTGTTGGATGTTTATGTTATTTGTTTACGTATTGTATGTAGTGTGTGTGTGTGTGTGCGTGTCTCCTTGTGTTACTCCAATTAAAACCTTTCCTCCCCCTCAGTCGTGAGTGATATGGGAGGGGGGAGGAAGTAAGGATTACAGAGATCACCTTTCACAGAAACACTGTAATCGTCCTCGTCCCAGCCAAAGAAAACAGTCACCTCACTCACATTAATGAGGCCCAACCCCATCTGCACTACTGACCTCAGCAGAACTGTGGCTCTGGCCAGAGCAGGTAAATAAATACATGAGCAATGAACAGTTCTGTAAATCACTGGCATCAGGCATCACTCACAAACTACTAGGATCAAAAATCCTGGGGGGCCCGAAATTGACATGGAAATGCTTAGCTATGGCTTTGTAGTGTCATGGTGAGTTGCTGCATTAAGGCAAATACAATTCAGTAAATATAGCTGCAAGCAGCGATGCGGGTTCCTCCTCACAATGGCAAAATAATATACAAATGTACATTGACAACAAGAGAGCAAAATTGATTCATGCATGGCAAACAACAACAGGCTGAATGGGGATTCAAACTCAAGAACATGCGGTTGCAAGTCAGCCTCTATCCTCTCTGCTACATATCAACTGTTGAGTTTATATATATGATCTTGCCTGGGTAAATAAAGGTTAAATAAAAAAAATATTTAAATTGAAAAGGCAGAGTAACAGCTTTGGTCAGCATTGGGACAATCAGAATTATGACAGGCACTAGGTCTGTGGCTGGATTTGAACCTATGACCTTACACTTTCCAGAATACCATCCTAGCCCATTGAGCTATTCTCTGTGTTGGGAAATATTGTGGTCAGTTACTGTGTAAAAAAAAGAAGCCGTTTCTCCTGTGGCACGCATTGTTAGATTCGGCCAAAGTTTAAACAGCTGTGATTCAGTGATATTTTTGCATATCAAGGTGAAGTGGCGCATGGTACTTCAGAAATTATGTCATCTTGAAGCCAATAAGGTTTGAACATTTTTGAAAATTAGTCAAAATTATGTTTGATTTATTGACACAAAGATATTGTGGCATTGTGGACAGTTACATAAATACACCCCTTTCAGCCATTTTGCAACACATTTCGTATTCCATATCAACCTATAGAAACACATGTATTCTACAAATATATAACACATTTCAAGTCGATTGGATCAATGGTTTAGTAGCAGAATGGTTTTGAAGGTTGTCCCAAATTTGGACAGTACAAGAAAAGTCATAAGTCTGACATTATGGGTCCTTGAGGCTTTATTGTTCCCCATATGGAATAAGGCATTTATACCAAGTTCCAGAAGAATTGGAGCAATGAGGTGGAAATGCCATCCCTTTGAAAATTTGACTTTTGGGCGTTGCCTGTGGCGCCCCCTAAGGACCAATGTGGCCCATTATTGGTGTGGTGTTGCCCACTGGCCTGTAGTATCAATGTGCCAAATTAGAAATGTTGTGACCAATAACATTTTGAGTTACTGTGGCGCAAGTAGAAGAGGATTAATAATAACTAGAGAGGGTACAATTTCTGGGGAAATTGTAGGGTGTGCTTGCTTGCGTCGGTTGCACAGGGGTCCGTTTTTGGATGACATTTTTACAACTGATATTTCTGTATATTTTATATAAAAATGCATACTTATTATTTATAAATATTACATAGATTTAAAAGATTTTGTTTGCTGCTCATTTACAACTGAAAATACGAGTGAAGTGTAGAATGAAATAGATGTCTTCTCATTTCCCCTGCAAGAGGCAGCCTCATCGTTGAATCAAAACGAATAAATTTGGCAGACCTGTGTAAAAATTGACCTAATCTCTATGACTTAAACGTCCTTTTAAGTTTTTCCCTTCTCGTGATATTTTAAGGCATTTAGCCTACTCATATTGCATTCATTCATGAATAAAGAACCCCCTTTGAAGATTATTCTACGACGTTACCGGCAGTAGAAGATGGAATTGCGATTCAAACAGTACCATCTGCTAACTGAAAATATGCCCCCAAAAACGTAAATAAGCTTGACATTTATTTAGTGGAAAATCGCTTTCATAAAAAGCTCACTGGTAGCGGTCATTGTCAGTAACAACGCCAAGTGCGATATAGCCCTGTGTGGAGAAGCTGCCCCGGTAAATTGTACTACTACAGTACAGTAGACTACTGCTGTGTTCATCTTGGTAGCGATTGCGTTGGTTGAATTTGATTTAACGTTCCGTCGTACGGTTTAGCCTGAAATTAATTATTTTCATGAACAGATTGACAAAGTTTAGGCTGTGGCAATGAAGTTAAGGTTAGTAGTTAGACTTTTGATTTAAGTAAGGGGAGTGCCGAACATGTTCTGTCGCCGTTTGACTTCCTACAGATGTGTAACCTAGATGTTTTTGTAGTGTCTCGCGTAGGCTACAGCCTTGCAGTGAGCAACACTGGTTTGAAACCACAGGTAATGATAATTTCACCCACAAATCGTTTACTTGTAATGTAATGTCATAATAAATCCTACAACGAAAATGTATTTATGAGGAATGTTTATTTTAACGATTGAAAACAGATGCATCATAGACCACTGTAGTATGTGTTGCCCGGGCAACACAGGCTAATGTCATGATGATAATACTTCAGTGACATAGTAGACTACTGTTTCCGAAAGTAGATGTACTTCCTTAATAAAATCAGCTTATATTGTACATTACACGTAACAATTGTGTGTCATATCACAAAGTAAAATTAGTAAAAAGTTATCACCCTGGCCTCTTTGCTTGTGGCGTTTCTGCAGCTGCCTTGCAGTAAAGCAGTTACCTTAGCTATCTCCCAGAAGTTAACGAGCTGCTAAACTAATGTTCTGCTAGAGGTAGTCACGCGAGTTTTCGTGACGTTGGTGACGTAAGTAGCGTCATTGACTGTGGCTAGCAAGTTAGCCACCGTTAGCTTCACTTTTCGCCACAAAAACTTAATTTCCACTTAAACCATGCAACAGAACGTAAATCCCAATAGAAGCAACTCAATCGCTACCAAGATGAACCTTTTGACACCGCCGTTGTGTATGTAGTCCAAATATTGACTGATCCTTAGGGGGGCGAAAATAAATAATAACTAGAGAGGGTACAATTTCTGGGGAAATTGTAGGGTGTGCTTGCTTGCGTCGGTTGCACAGGGGTCCGTTTTTTAATGACATTTTTACAACTGATATTTCTGTATATTTTATCTAAAAATGCATAGGGCCTACTTATTATTTATAAAGATTACATAGATTTAAAAGCATCTTTTTTTTGCTGCTCATTTACAACTCAAAATACGAGTTAAGTGTAGAATGAAATATGATGTCTTCTCATTTCCCCTGCAAGAGGCAGCCTCATAGCTGAATCAACGAATGCAGACCGGTGTAAAAATTGACCTAATCTCTATGACTTAAACGTCCTTTTAAGTTTTCCCTTCTCATGATATTTTCAGGCATTTAGCCTACTCATATTGCATTCATTCATGAATAAAGAACCCCCTTTGAAGATTATTCTACGACGTTACCGGCAGTAGAAGATGGAATCGCGATTCAAACATTACCATCTGCTAACTGAAAAAATGCCCTCAAAAACGTAAATAAGCTTGACATTTATTTAGTGGAAAATCGCTCATTCATAAAAAGCTCACTGGTAGCGATCATTGTCAGTAACAACGCAAAATGCGATATAGCCCTGTGTGGAGAAGCTGCCCCGGTAAATTCTACTACGGTACAGTACTAGACTACTGTGTTCGTCTTGGTAGCGATTGCGTTGGTTTAATTCGATTTAACGTTCCGTTGTAAGGTTTAGGCTGAAATTAATTATTTTCATGAACAGATTGACAAAGTTTAGGCTGTGGCAATGAAGTTCAGGTTAGTGGTCAGAGACTTTTGATTTAAGTAAGGGGAGTGCCGAACATGTTCTGTCGCCATTTGATTTCCTAAACAGCTGTGTACTGTAGATGTTTTTGTAGTGTGTCTCGCGTAGGCTACAGCGTTGCAGTGAGCAACACTGGTTTGAAACCACAGGTAATGGTAATTTCACCAACAAATCGTTTACTAATGTCAGAATAAATCCTACAACGAAAATATATATGTGAGGAATGTTTATTTTAACGATTGAAAACAGATAACGCTACATCATAGACTACTGTAGTATGTGTTGCCCGGGCAACACAGGCTAATGTCACGATGCTAATACGTCAGTGAAATAGTAGACTACTGTTTCCGAAAGTAGATGTACTTCCTTAATAATATCAGCTTATACTGTACATTACACATGACAGTTGTGTGTCATATCACAAAGTAAAATGAGTAAATAGTTATCACCCTGGCCTCTTTGCTTGTGGCGTTTCTGCAGCTGCCTTGCAGTAAAGCTATAGTTAGCCTAGCTATCCCCCAAGTTAACAGATGTGAAACGAATGTTCTGCCAAAGGTAGTCACGCGTGTTTTCGTGACGTTAGTGACGTAGTGACGTTAGTAACGTCAGTGACTGTGGCTAGCAAATTAGCCACCGTTAGCTTCACTTTTCGCCACAAAAACGCAATTTCTACTTAAACCATGCAACGGAACGTAAATAAAAATACAACCAACGCAATCGCTAACAAGACGAACCGTTTGACACCGCCGTTGTGTATGTAGTCCAAATATTGACTGATCCTTAGGGGGGCGAAAATAAACAATAATAAATAATAATAAATATATATGTGAGATAACAAAGGTTGTGCCCTTGCCGAAGGCAAAGCACACCCAATAAATAAATATATATGTGAGAGAACAAAGGTTGTGCCCTTGCCGAAGGCAAAGCACACCCAACTAGAGAGGGTACAATTTCTGGGGAAATTGTAGGGTGTGCTTGCTTGCGTCGGTTGCACAGGGGTCCGTTTTTTAATGACATTTTTACAACTGATATTTCTGTATTTTATATAAAAATGCATACTTATTATTTATAAATATTACATAGATTTAAAAGCATTTTTTTTTGCTGCTCATTTACAACTGAAAATACGAGTGAAGTGTAGAATGAAATGGATGTCTTCTCATTTCCCCTGCAAGGCAGCCTCATCGTTGAATCAAAACGAATACATTTGGCAGACCGGTGTACAAATTGACCTAATCTCTATGACTTAAACGTCCTTTTAAGTTTTTCCCTTCTCGTGATATTTTCATGCATTTAGCCTACTCATTGCATTCATTCATTAATAAAGGACCCCCTTTGAAGATTATTCTACGACGTTACCGGCAGTAGAAGATGGAATCGCGATTCAAACAGTACCATCTGCTAACTGAAAATATGCACCCCAAAACGTAAATAAGCTTGACATGTATTTAGTGGAAAATCACTCATTCATAAAAAGCTCACTGGTAGCGATCATTGTCAGTAACAACGCAAAATGCGATATAGCCCTGTGTGGAGAAGCTGCCCCGGTAAATTGTACTACTATGGTACAGTACTAGACTAGCGTTACTGCTGTGTTCGTCTCGGTAGCGATTGCGTTGGTTGAATTGGATTTAACGTTCCGTTGTACGGTTTAGGCTGAAATTAATTATTTTCATGAACAGATTGACAAAGTTTAGGCTGTGGCAATGAAGTTCAGGTTAGTAGTTAGATAGACTTTTGATTTAAGTAAGGGGAGTGCCGAACATGTTCTGTCGCCGTTTTACTTCCTACAGCTGTGTAGATGTTTTTGTAGTGTCTCGCGTAGGCTACAGCGTTGCAGTGATACACTGGATTGAAACCACAGGTAATGATAATTTCACCCACAAATCGTTTACTTGTAATCTAATGTCATAATAAATCCTACAACGAAAATGTATATGTGAGGAATGTTTATTTTAACGATTGAAAACAGATACATCATAGACCACTGTAGTATGTGTTGCCCGGGCAACACAGGCTAACGTCATGATGCTAATACTTCAGTGAAATAGTAGACTACTGTTTCCGAAAGTAGATGTACTTCCTTAATAATATCATCTTATATTTTACATTACACATCACAATTGTGTGTCATATCACAAAGTAAAATGAGTAAATAGTTATCACCCTGGCCTCTTTGCTTGTGGCGTTTCTGCAGCTGCCTTGCAGTAAAGCTATAGTTAGCCTAGCTATCCCCCAAGTTAACAGATGCGAAACGAATGTTCTGCCAAAGGTAGTCACGCGTGTTTTCGTGATGTTAGTGACGTAGTGACGTTAGTAACGTCAGTGACTGTGGCTAGCAAATTAGTCACCGTTAGCTTCACTTTTCGCCACAAAAACTTAACTTCAGCCTAAACCATGCAACGGAACGTAAATTCCAATAGAAGCAACTCAATCGCCTACAAGACGAAACTTTTGACACCTACTTTGTGTATGTAGTACAAATATTGACTGATCCTTAGGGGGGCGAAAATAAATAATAACTAGAAAAGGCTGTTCCTGCGAAACAGCAGTGAGAATGCTGAAAACCTGAATGGGGATAGCTGACCATGCTAAAAAAGCTGAAAAGTTAAAATTTAGTAGAAAGTTATGAGCTGAAGCTTCAAAGCAACCGAAAGGTATTTTTGAAAGGGGCTGGAGCAGCATTCCAACAATGATTTGAAAGGATTTACCATGACTTTTAAAGGGAGAATAATTTGCACAAAAACCTTCATATTTTAAAAAGTATAAAAGTGAGAAATGAGAAAATACCCGCAAGCTGAAAGCTGAAATGAATTTCAAAAATGTGTGAGTCACACAAAAGAGGCAGTGGAAGCTGAACTGCATCATCTTAACAAAGCTAAGAGCTAAAATAGCCTACAATGCGGGAGAAGCTGAAAGCTGAACTGTTAAACAGAAGAAGAAGTAGGCTAGCTAGTCGTAACAAGAATATTATCGTTTTAACAGCTGAAATTATAGTTGGGATAGTAATAGCAGTAGCAGATGTAGCCTAACATTGAGTGCGTTTACTCGGCTTTCTTAGTAAGATTTAATGTGTTGATGGAATGAAACATACAGCAGTAGGGCCGATACAGGAAGACACGGCGACACTTTGTTGCAGAAGGATGATGGTGCAAGTTTTGTCCGTGGAGCATACAACGATTAATAAAAAAGAATCATGTAGACGCGTTTATTGAGTAATCGCATAACTAATTACACATCTAAACGGAGTAATCGTATAATTGGCATAAACCGACAATTGCTAGTAATGGGGTTTCTCATGGTCAAGTAAACGCACCAATCACCTGTGTGAGAGACTGAGTGGTGCGTGTCTGTCGTTGCCACAGTGATGGTGCAGCTATGATTGCTAACGCGCTGAGGGTAGAGAATAACAGAAATGTAGCTAGAATCCACACCTCAAACAAGTTAACCTAGACGCAAAACTGTACGTCCAATCCAAAAAATAAGGATATTTTCCGAGACCCAAGACTCTGCCGAAACCAGAGATATTCTTTATATGTCTGTGCAGTCATAAATACGACTCTACCTGCAGTTTCAAAAACATGTTCCTTCTGCGTGTTTGTTTGGTTGCCACGGCGATGGAGCAGCTGTGATTGCTAACGAGCTGGGCAGAGAGAATAACTAATGTAGCTAGAATCCACACCTCAAACAAGTTAACCTAGACGCAAAACTATACGTCCAATCCAAAATATAAGGATATTTTCCGAGACCCAAGACTCTGCCGAAACCAGAGATGTCCTTTATATGTCTGTGCGGTCAGAAATACGACTCTACCGGCAGTTTCAAAATCTTGTTTCTTTCGCTTTCTCTGACGAATTTTACCCACCTCTCCATTGAAGTTAGTGAGAGAATTTGAAAGGCTTCTCTCGCTTCAAGGCTCATAGCTGAACATCTGTAAATGTGAGCTCTTTAGTAGTTACATTGGCTGAATGAGGACAATTTTTCCTACATTTTAAGGTATAACTTGTTTCTGTAAGTTAAACTATATGAACGTTAGAGGAATTTGTTTGACAATTTAGTTGAATATCAGAAAAAGAGCAGCCAGCAGTGTGCCACTCTGCTTGCTGCTCATTCATAAAAATCAAGAAGGAGCAAACATTTTAATGTATTTCAAACTGTCATAATTCAAAATTGGCTGAATATTTGAAAAAGCTGAATCATTTGGGAATAGCTGAATGTCTTGTGAACATTTTAAAGGTTGAATGGTGTCTCTAGCTGAAAGTATGCTGAAGTAGTTACGTTTGAAAGAGGAGGAAGCTTTTTAATGATTTGAAAGGATTTACCATTACTTTTAATGGGAGAATAATTTGCACAAAAACCTTAATGTCTTAAAAAGTATAAAAGTGAGAAATACCAAAAGTCATAGCCAACATCTCCTGAAGGAGCTGAACGTTTTGATACAAAAATTGTAGGAATCGGTGAAAGTATGCAGAACTAGTTAAAGGCCAAAAAACGGTGGAAGAACTAAGAAGTTGAAAAACAATAGTGAGAATGCTTAACAGCATTCTCACAAATAATAAATAAATATATATGTGAGAGAACAAAGGTTGTGCTCTCGCCGAAGGCTTGAGCACACCCAATAATAAAACCAACAAATACAATAGGGTCCTCCTACTGGAGGAACCCTAATTAAGACAGCTGGCCATTTCAAGCTGGCTAATATATAACTTTATTTTGCAGACTCAAGGTCCAGATAGAAAAGTACACATAACATATTACAAGAGGGGTACACACAAACATAAATACATACAGACATACTAACTACCACATACTGTATTACATAAAGGGAACGTACAAAACATACATACATACAAACATACATATAGCTCATACATATACAATAATTAAAACAGGTATAGATGCGTGTTCCAGTGTTTCTCGAGTTGGGAAGTATATCTGGTATCACTAAGTGCAGGGTTGGTTAAGGCGGTTAAAATTGTATTCTTTGACTCTGTTAATCGGCACATAAATCTGTACATAAAATTCCTCAGCACAGCATGGAAGGTGGGAACATTATTTGTCACAAACAAATGGCTAGCATTGGTCCATCTTGGACACTTCAACAGGATTATAAGTGCATCATTGCATGCCACTTTTATCTTATGTATCTTTGCTTTACTGTAGCTGCACCATAGGTGAGCTGTATACACTGGAGAACAGTATGCTCTAAAAATATATTTTTTAACTTCGTCATATGAAATTTGCGTGCCAGCTTATTTGCTTGTCTATATAATTTACAGCATTGGCGCTGTATGTCATCATCAAAAATCATCCCTGATGATGTGGCCCAGGTATTTTGCTTTAGCAACTACATTCAGCTCTTGCCAAAGCTCTTGACAAGTAAAAAGAGGGAAAGCATAGCTTCCTGTCCTCTTTAGTTGTGGCAATCATTACAACACTCTTTTTTATATTGAATTTGATGTCATACTGTAGTCCATAGTTTGAGCAGACTCTAAGCAGTTGCTGTAAGCCAGCACTATATGGAGACATAATAACTAAGTCATCTGCATACATCAGATAATTAATACACCTATCCACCACCATACAGACACTTTTAATGTCCTAGAAAGATCATCCATATACAAATTAAAAAGGAACAGGTGACAATATTCCACCTTGTCTAACCCCATTGGTAACTAATGTCCAGTGAAAACATGTTTTCCTCTTTCCTCACTGCTTCCAACTCGTTGAAGGTTTGCTTATGAACCTAGTCATAAATAAAAGAACGGGAAATGGATAAGGCCGCTAAACTGACAGTCAAGGTGCACTCTACATATCAACGGTTTTATCTTCAAATGCCTAGGCACCTTGGGAGTAGCAGCTAGCGGGCACAGAAAGCCCACTGCTCCCTAAGCTGTTGGCCATGCGATTCCCACACGATAAATAACATGAGTCAGAAAGCAAACAGATTAATTTCCCAGCACCGGTGCGGCTTCAGGGTGCGTGGGAGTTTTGTGGGGGCTGATTTCTTTAGCTTCAGCATTAAGTGTACATTTATCAGATTTCACTCCGAATAATAACTCGAGGGAGGAGACGTCGTATTTTTGCTTATTCTAACAAGATTCTGTAATGATACCGAGAGAGCCCAGGGATTGCATTAGTTGTGGGTGCTAAATGGAGGACCTCCATAAAGAGTTGTGCCTTACACAGAGTCAAAGGTTTACACGCATGTCATTCTCCTCATGTTCAGAAACTGAGACTCAATCCAGTGCTACAGCTGTGTGGGTGGACTAAACGTATTTTTTAAACTTCATGGTCTCAATTATTACTCAGACTGAATTCTCATCAACTAGGGAAACACAAATGTCTCGCAAAAAAGATTATGCGACCTTGGGGGATGAATTGAAGGCATTGTCGAAGAAGCAGCACGCAGGCATGGCGGCACAAAGTCAGAGGGAAGAGTACTCGGAGGAACGTGATTGACAGCGGACCCGGCAAGCGAGGGGTTAAGTCTGTCCAGCGCCAGGGCCCCTGGAAGCGTCCTTAACTGTGTCCCTGCGCTCTCATTAGCACATAGCTGCTCACTGTGAGCCGAGGGCTTACCTCCGGGGATCACCAGGTGCATGGGCCTTCATCTGGTTCTGATTTAGGCAAATACAAAAGTTTTTTTCTTTTTTTTTTGTATTATTAAAAGGAGGGCAAAAACCTTTTTGGCATTCCTCTCCTTTCCGTTTTTCAAGGGGTCCTTGGATCTTCAGCCCCATGGTTGCTTTTAGTCAAAAGGGGTTACATGAGCTCAGCCATGCAATTGCCAATTTAATTACAGATGTTTGCCAAGAATTTACAACAAAGCTGAAAAAAAGGATAAGCTTTCATCTCCACCAATGGACATATTGCTGTTTATAAAAGTGTCAATGCACTGCCATAGTTATTGTACTGACATTACACAAGACACATGTAATTGCTTTGATATGCACACAGTTTTGAGAGGAATGTGCCTATCCTGTGTTGAGTTTGTCTCTGTTAGCTACAGAAAAAATATATACCAAAGAACTTCTCCTGTGATTAAACTTCACAGTAACCATCAATCAATATATTTCTTTGTTCAGTTAATCTTTACCTCTTCAGCAATATGCATTCTATTAAAGTTATACAGTAGATCATCATAGTTCTGTTAGGAGGGGGATTTCAAATGTTAGGAAGTAACGGAAACAAAAATGATTTAGATGCTCAAGCCAAGTCTAACCAGTCAGAGATTTCCTTTTCCCAGATTCAATTTTTCAAAACACGGCTTATAATTCCAAACCCAGATCTTATCCTGAAAAATTTCCGGAACAATGTCTTCTTGTTTTTGCCAAAATGCATTCAGCGAAAGTTACAACTTAAAATAGACAATAGCATAGAAGTCAGCAGAGGTTACGGTACTATAAAGCAATGGCATCTATTCAACTGGGATCGTTTGCTGCATGTAGAGGATATGGCTGAATAATATATAATTGGTAAACTACAAAAATCAGAAAAACCCATTATCAAGGATTGCAATGAAACGTTGGCTTTAAGGACTATGTGTATTGAAACGAATGCAAAAGCATGGGTGTTGCTTTATTTTTTTGTCCTGCTACTCAAGAGATGTTACACATACATAGTACAGGTAATATACTGTATTCTGGAGGATTTCATTTGTACTAGTATTTCTACAACCACACTAGTCTTATAAGGGTTGTTAGGTGTTGGTGCATTGGTGGGATCCAATGTAATTTTCTAAATTATTTCTCACATAAAATAAAGACTGTATAGTACATAACAATTTGTTCCCAACACTTTGACCGCAGTCCTTTTTCCCAGATAATGTTTAATGTTTTCATGTTGTGCTTTATGTTAAATAATTAACTGTACTTGAACTGGAATGTAAAATATAACAGAACGCTCTTGTATGCAGTACTAGTAATGCATACATATTTATTTTAGTATTACGCCAACACTGAGAAGTTACAGTTCCTGGTCAACCTGATCTAAATTCATTTCCATTTTGGCAGAGTACTGTGTTATATTATGTAGGTAAAAACATAATTAAAACGTATTACAAATTCAATAAAGACATTCCAATAAATTCCCTGTCAGTTTCATTCATAAGAGAGCACTGGATACAGAAAACACAAAATGGAGTCCCAGGGGCAAACTGCATCAAGAATTGTCAATCAAATATCATTGTAAAACAAAGTGTCACTGACCTGCGTCAGTGACTCATCCCTCTCCACTTCTGTTGCAGTGTTTCCTTTATTACATAAAAAAGTGAAGCATTCTGTTGAGACTTACAATGGGATGTGTTTTGTTCACAGCAGGACTCTTTGTTAATTTATTGTAAGTACAGTATATGTAGGCAGACCAACAGTGTCCTAAACGTACCTACACAATGTCCCAAACTGACTTCTATTTTCTCAGTGACAAACTTCATATCTTGTCTTTTTACAAAAAAAATCACCTCAAAGGAAAACTGTGATGGAACCTAAAACCAGCCCATGATTTAAACCACATCCATTTCCAAAGAATATATTAACTTTTTTGTTGTTTTTTCCACTCTAAATATCCTCCTGAGACCATTACATTTGCCCTTAAGTTTTACTGACTGTGACCCAAAACCCCAAACCAAGCACCCATAAAAATGCCAATGAAATTGATTACAGGGAAAGTTGATCTTCCCATTGTTAATTTGCCGATTAAATGTAGTCCTAAAAACTCAGCCATACAAAGGAATCTTAAGTTACTCCAACATTCGTCCCCCACTGGTAAAGGTTATTTGTGTGGCAGAGCAGAAAGACCTGGGTTAATGAAGATTGGATTTCCTTCCAAAAAGCTTCTGTGATATTTTGTAATGATAATTCCACCAGCACAAAAACCAGGGCCAAGTTCATCCTTGCAAATGAAGGTAAAGACTTGGTTTAAAGTTGAGCCCTAAATGCTAAATAGGCCTTTACAAGAATACACACTGTTGATGAGGTCCTTAAGATGCTTGCCTAGCAACATACTGGCATGGGACTGAATTTCATTGGCCGCCCTCCTGAAAAGCAAAGAGAACATTGGCCCCAGAGATGATCTGGCTTAAAGACCAGAGGAGATGTATTTACAGTAACATGACATCAATCAACGTATTGTACATGTGCCCATATACTGAATCATATTTTCTCAATGTGTGTGCGCGCCCGAAGATGCCTTTCTTTCAGAACATCGTAAAACTAATACCACAGGGTTGGGTGGCTACACCACAGTCCACTTGAACACAATCCACTGCTGACACTATCAGTGAAGCGAACAAAAATAGAACATTATAGCTGGTTGCTTTTGTATCCCGCTGAAACCACATCAACCTCTTACACAGCTGCCCGACAGGCTTAACACATCTCAGCGTATCTTATTTGCTGATCCACAGGATATATATATATATATAACAGTAAGGGGGGGAGGGGGGGGGGGGCTGGTGTTTCAGAACGGTGGAGAATACCACAGGATGCAGGTAGAGAAGAAAGGGGTGGTTCACCAAAATGGACGCCGTTACCAAAAGTCATTATTCCATTTCTTTCTAGGACAGAGACACGGTTCTCCACAGTCCATACCTTCGGTCGTGTCCTTCTCCCTGTCTCCCATTTTGTCTTTTTCCTCCTCCAACCAGGAGGCGGTTGTTTGCTTTGGCAGCTCTCATGAGATTGCAATGCCTTACTCACACTCAAGGCCCTTTAGGAGGGCAGACGCAGCACCATTAAATGAAAAGTAATAATTCATGGTGAAAAGAAAGGGAGGTGACTGGATGTTCAACCGCTGAAGATATGGGTGGGTTGGAGGACAATGAGGAGTAGTTGACAGATTCATAAGAGAAGAGACTGAACATTTGCCCTTCTGTTCTGTACATTAGAACAAACGTGACGCTGTCGTGGGAATCCACAGTTGTCTACGACTGAACCCTTTCAAACTAGATTGATGTGTTTCAATGGCCATTTCTCAGCCACTATTGACTTCATGTAGTTTGCATCCATCGCAAATACGGTATACACCGCAGGAAATCGGTTCACATACAGGGATGTCTTGCTCCAAAACATCTTCATTCCGTAGTTTGAGGCCCCTAAACAGATTGTGAAGCCCTTGAGACCAACATTATAAGGCCAACATTTCAGGTGGACCATGTAGTTAAATGCAAAATTTGTAGAGGTATTATTGTGGAAACAGTATCATGGCAATGTTAACAAATCATGATATACAGTGACAGTCTTTGGAATAACTCATAAATCGGCGAAATGAAAAAAAAAAAAAAAAATCACTCTTGCGTGGGTAGAGAGGCTACATTCATCTGTTTCTCTCTCAAAGAACTGGGTTATTACCAGCTGTTATTTTAATGTGCTGACACAGGTTGTATTTACCGTCTACTGTAGGTATTCACAACAGACTGTCGCCATTGTAAAACGCATGCACATTATGCCCTTGGTATAATAAGTGCAGAAGCTGCGAGTGTCTTACAGGTGCAAGCAGTCAACTGTGAGACATCAGAAGGATGGAATGCTCTGAGTGAAGCCAGCAGTCCCTTCCTGATGTTGAGAAGTTAATGTTGGGTAGATCCCTTCTGAGATGTTAGTGTCCCATGCTGGTGCTTGCTTTGGCTCCTTTGGACTAACAGCAAAGGTCTTTTTGAGGTCACGATGAAAAGTAAATGGTCTGAACCCACATCTTTGCTGCCAACACCCCAAAGGTTGACTGAAGAAAGTCAAGCAAGGGTTCAGGCCTATAAATCACAAAAGCTTCCCTAACTTCCCACATAAACGAAAAGCTGTTAAAACATCTACAGTTATCAGTGTTTAACTTATCTACAAGGATAATTACTTGAGAATCCACCACCAAATAGGTTTGGGTTTCTTCCTTGATTACAACCACACATGTCCTTGGCCTCTCGATTCTCACAGATGCCTGACATCCACATGGGTATTATCCACTAAGTCGCGGCGTGACCATGGAGTGCTGACTAGAAGAGGCTATTCAGTCTGGTGGTCCTACCCACTGGGATGACCCCAATAATTACTCGCTGGTCAAATCTGTTTATAATCCCGATCTGGCACTTAGCGACTAACATCCGTCCTTGCTACAGCAATGTGGACCAAGGAATAGAGGGGGGGGGGGGAAATGTGCATCTTTGGACTGTGTGGGTTTCTGCTTGTGCCTCTTGGCTGTGCTAATACTGCCTTGGGAGCCATTACTGGCCTGGAATTCAGTGGAAAAGAATAATTATCTAGCCTCTTCTGCATCAGAGGAGGACGCAATTAGCAGTAATTGTCGTACTCTTGTGTCCAGTCCTGTAGAAGCCTTCAGCATCAAAGACAGACATTTGGAACACGGATGAAAGACTCGAAGAGAGAGGCATACAAACGAGGTGGAGAAAGAGCTGGTGGATGAGTTTCTAGATTGTTCTCAAGAATGATCCTTTCAGGGTTCTCCCTTTAACTTACAGCAAAAAATACACTAGAAAAGGTATGGGCCACTGCCTTTCCTATGTTTGTAGGAAACTTCTGTTTTTGTACCCTTTTGTAAATGGCATCATTCTATTGGGTAGTGTCAAAACGTTCTTTGTTTTTGTTTGTTTTTAATTTCCAAATGTTTATGCCCTCTTGCACATACTCCAGTCGGCATCTTAAATGATGTCCAAATGAGTGAGGAATTGTGGACTAGTTGACCAGGATAACAAAAGCAAAGCCAAAATCGAATGGTTGGCGTTTTGTTGCTCTGTCAACTGAAATGACCTAATCATTTCTCCTGGTTCCTCCCAGTCTCTCAAGGGTTCAATCCCGTGTGTGGGCCTTCAGCTTGTTTCCCAATTCATACATCTCATTAATCAAAGAAGACGGAATTGTACGAGGACAAAGTGTGGGTTGAATGCCTCACACACCTGATGTGGGATGAACTGAAAACATCACCCCTTAACCCTCCCCCTCTTCCAAACGCACACACACACTCTCACCAGCCAGCTGTTCACTTTGCAGAGGTCTGGAATGTGCCGCCATGCGAAACACTGGGATGGAGACATTCATTAAAGGATTAAGACCCACACTTTGTACTGACGCAAAAATGAGGGCGGTGGAGAGAGAAGAATGAAAGGATCCGATGATCTTCAAGCACCATTTCACGCATGAGAGGAGATGCCGGCGGTGTAAATGGCGACAATCAAAACAATGTGTAAAGATCCCCTCGAGAGGGGGCGCCGCCCTGCTGGCAAAGATAACAAGAGACGGACGGGGGAATCCTGTTGTGCCTCAGCCTCTTTGGTGCTCTTTTTCATGTCATGTTCTGAGGTGTCAAATGGGCTGACATCAAAAGGAGGCACGGTGACATCAAGCTTTCTTCGATTCGAGCAAAGATCAGCAAATTCTCAATTGAGTTTCCCCTCACCATAGAGGCATAAAGCTGCAGCCCCCCCCCCCCCCCCCCCCCTTAACAAATATTAAGAGATTCAGTTTGGGTAATAATGTCAAGGGAATGTTTAATCTTCCAGGGTTCCAGTAGAGCTCCCATTTTCAAATTGGGAAGTTTGCACTCGCTTTAAATAGCTCCTTTCTTTGGGTGTCCTAAAAACTGGTTTTAAGTCTTACATTTTTTTTCTTCTTCCAAACCAAACAAAGGCCTTACATTTCTGTGCTTGTTTATTGAATGTTTCAATAATAGGCAATTTGGCACAGACAGTAGGAATCCTCAGCACAGCTCAAGGGAAATCATAAAAGAGGCAGTATGTGTGGTCTGGTGCTACCGTTGCGTTTAACTCCAAAAAAGCCAGAGGGAACAGGACGGAATCGGGCCAGCTTATTTCCCGTAGCATAACACTAGCCGACAGTGGGCAGACATGGCAAACAGGCTTCCATTTCTTCATCTTCTTCTTCTCACACTCGGTGCCAAAAATAGGGAATTCTTCCATTGGCAAGTATCAATTACCCACTCCAAACAAACCTCCCAGGCTTTTGAATATCAACATGGAGCACACACGCCTCCCCCATAAGGCACCCGAAAGGGAGGACCACACACATGGAGTCACCTTTCAGCATCACCCTTCTCCCTTCACTGGCTTATTGTCCTCCTCGTCCACATGCTTCTCTATTTTTTCCTTCTCCTATCATTTCTTCAGAGAACTTAGTTCTACCAAGCTAGACAAGCATCTGACATGGCCTGAGGCCTTGAGCTACCACCATTTTGACAGACTCAGCCCTGGCTTGGAAAAAAAACACAAAGGTTAGTGGCAATACAATATATATATATATATATATGGTTATATATGTATTCTCTTAAGAGGAAAGACAAAGCAAGTTATAGAAAAATATCTGTTCATATTTGAAAATAAATTTCCTTTTTCATGTTCAGTTCACATTGCACATCTTGATATTGTGTCTTAACCTGACATGAACTACACTGACTAAATTCAGTATCACCGGAAAAAACACATCCATCAACTTTGCTCACAAATGCCATTCAGGCAAACTGAACGTCAGCAGAGGTGACAGGCATACAATCTTCCATAGCTTCCATAAGCTCCCATCTGGTACAGATCTGGGAGTATCTGCTCATAGCCAGCCATCAACATTTAATACATACCACACTCCCACTGTGTAGCCTGTATGACAGCTAAGAAACTCGGACAAAGGCACACAGAACACTTCACCTGGATCTCACGTTCAAGAGAGAAGTTGGAACAGCATCTTTTTCTTGGGGTTCATTCCTGAGGAGCATTTTTAGGGAAGAATCCCTGTGCTTTTCACCAGAAATTACGGATGAAAGTCCAAGTCTGGAGTTTAACGTTCACTAACATCTGTGGCAGTTCCTCCACAGGAGTAACCATGCAAAAAGGCTGTTTATTTGTTAGGTTTTATGACATGAAATTAGCCCTTTACAGCCTGTAACAGTTGTAAAGATTTGCCCTTATGCACATAATTACATACCCGTTCTCCTCCTCCAATTTAATGAATCTTGCGCGACTCAGTCAGTCAGTGAAATAAGGGCAAGTGACTGGGCAAACTCATCATAGTACCTGCATGCTCTATTCAAGCAGCTGGATCGCAATAGACATGAACTTTAACCACTAAACCACGGGCAGAAAGCCAAATCACTGAGGGAGGTAAGCCTTGACCACACTGTTCTTGCACTCTCTTGCTCAAAAATGAGCGGTGGGGGATGAAGATAGATGGCTCGCCTCGAGGTATCTTCAGCAGCTCTAAGAGCCTTGCACACGTCGCAAAAGACTCCTACGCCGACGCTATAAAATGGGAAACGCTTCAAGGAGTCAAAAGTCCACCGCTCGGCGGGAAATTGAAAACATGAGGGCGTTTTTCGTGCAGGGAAAAAGGCTTTGATTTCTCCAAGTGTTGACAGTGCGAGGACACCTTATCCAGAGGCCCTCTCCCACCAGCTCCTCCAGCAGCTCCCAAAACGGTACATGGGTTCAAAACAACTGGGTCATTCGGTTTAACGTCGATAGCATGAGCAGCAGATGACGCAGACGGAAACAACTCATCCAGGCTGCGAAGGGTTTGTCAGTCGAAACCCGGTCACCGGCCTGCGAAAACCTCTCGATTGAACTCGAGCCAAACAACCCTAACCCTTCCACACATGGTGTGGCGCGAATGGGTGACAAGGCGTCAACCGTGGCTTTCTTGGCATTGACTTGGTTGCGTCACTCAACATCCCCGAAACAAATGACAATCAAGCAGAAAGGTTGGTTGGGAATTCCCTATTCGACGGAGATTGGTGGATCACAACTAAAGACACAGTGAAAGGCGTTCATGCTTGAAAATGCAGATGACGTGTTTTCCAAACCAAAGTCTTACAATTCAGAGGACTAACCAAGGGAATAGCCAAGCCATCTCTGGGTTCTGCTCTGAAGTATGGTTTGGGGAGACCATGGCAACAGCATAGTGCAAATCTAGTACTAAACTGACATTGACAAACAACACCTGTGGTAGCCATCCAGTCATGAAATGGGAATAATGAGAGGCTGATGCAGTATTTATCAGTGACACTGAGCTCTACAAACTAACATCTACAGAAGCAAAAGTACTAGTAAACCTTTTCCTGCATCATGTGGAAATTCTGTTGTAGTCATCATTTGAGTTTAACGTTTTAAGTTAAATCTTCAAAAATAGCTTACGTAGCTACTGTAGCAAGTTCAGGAAACAGAGTGAAGAGTTTGAAACAAGGGATGTTACCTGAGTCCCAGAGTTGCTTATGTGTTCAAATTTGTAGTATACCAGATAATCTAGGGCCATCTCTGCCAACTGTCAGGCTCTCTCCTCTCTGCTGTCTGAGTTAAAAGCAAAGAGCAGTTCAGTAACAGGGTGTGAAGGAGGTCAGGACCTCCTTCGGATCACTTTCACTGGGAACAGCCCACTGAAAGACCTACAACGCTTCAAGCAAAACCTTAATTTCCTCGCAAATCCCATTTAATAATATTAGTTTTACACCAGCATAGCACATTATGTCATACGTACTGCTGGGCCTGAGTCAAAAGTAGACTACATTTTATGGTAATGCTTAGTAAAGGTCAGTCCCAAATATAGAATCTCATTTACATTTGCATTATTCTACAATTACTTGACCCTAACAATGACCAGTCTTGGTTCATGACTCATGTCTTTTATATTCTTTATTGGATAGGACAGTTCAAGGAAGACAGGAAAGGCGGGGGAGAAAGAAGGGAACACATGCAGCAAAGGGCCCAGGGATGTTCGAACCTGGGCCCCTGTGGTTAGGCCTCAAACTCATCGTACTGTACTATGTACTTCGCAGAAATGTGCCACTTCATGACATATTCATCAGAGATTGTGTTGGCTTCTTTTGGCAAAAATGACTTGGGCTGTTTGTACAAGTGATGACTTCACGAGTCATTCCAATTGCAAGTACCACGGGCAGCACAGCGCTGCAGGCCAGTGATGACGTAGCCTTTTGGCCGGCTGGGGAAGTTGGCTCTGTGAACACGCAGAGATGAATGAGGAACAATCTGTAGAAAACAAGAGTCCAACAGCCAAGTAGTAAGAGAAGGATCAAATACTGAAGTGAGGTGTTTTTATGATATTGTTTGGACTTTGGAACAGTCTTTGTTTTGAGGAAAAATGGAAGAGAGAGAAAGTATGAAGTAGAGGGAACAGAGGAAAAAACGTGCATTCATGAACAAAAAATCTTAATGATGGTACAGTAGTGTGTGATATCTTCTTTTTCCAGTGTGTAGTTATGGTATCGCTGTTACAGAGGTCTGTGACAAGCTGTCGAGGGATTACCATGTCAGTTGACCCGTTTGCTACCCGATTGCTAATACATTTTTGCCCACACATGTAAATGTGTTATGTAAATTACCAAGAAATATCAAGTTATAGCCAACTTGGAGAACTGCAACTATCCCTCTGCAAGTCAGATGCATGGTGTTCACATTATAAAACCTAGCAAGGGTAGACCACTGATATTAAAAAGATACTGTATACATGACTATTTAACTCAACTTTGATACAGGAAGACTATTAAAAGGAAAAGGGTCTGACAACTTGCAATATGGACTGATTTTCTCCAATGATGGTTGGTATTGCATCATTGCATTTTCTCTGAGGTTACGTTGCCTTTTGAGGTATGGAGGCAAGAGAAATGGAAAAGAGCTCAATTACAGTACACACACACACACACACAAAGATGATTGTACACCCAAGCAAATCCTCACTCTAAATGCATAATATATGGACTGTATGGAAGAATACCACAAATCCCGCCATGCATGCATTCTAGCTCTCTAGCTAGCTAGCTAACTGTGGGGCGGAGCAGGAAAATGTCCCGTCCAATAAACTCCCACAGTAAATCCAAGGCTTAGAGGAGGTGGGTTCAGTAGTTGACTTAACCGAGCCAAAGCCTGTTAGAGCTGCTGCACAATCGTTGAGCTTAGCAAAAGCATTAGTCCGATGATTGATAATAATTCACAGAGCTGACTATTCGCAGGGTGATGTCACTTCCCCTCTCGCACTGATTGCATTCACAGTTGCTCTTTTCTCGCCAAGATACCTTTTCCAGGGGAGAGACGATTCGGCTCACTAAAATCAAAACATGAGGCGTTTACAGTGGACCAAGCCAGGGCCAATGTCGAGATGGACAACCACTGCAGCAAATCAGGGATATCCACTGTGACTCAGACGCCTGTTTTTGTCCAAAGGCAAAATAGAAGGCAGGCCCAAAAATTGGTTGGATGAGACTGGACACAGCACAGTTTAAGGAGTCCAGATAGTGACTCAACAACAGGTCTTTAAAATACAAAATTGTGTGACTAAGAAAGAATCTCACTTTCAACTGTTTCCTCATTGGGGACTTAATCATGACTAAAATGAGGTGTCATGCTACAGTAAATATACCTTTACTGACTCACTGTCTGACAGTGAAAGTGAACATTTGCTAATGACATTGTGACACATGGTTATTTGTTAGCATATACTACGCAGTCATTCCTGAATGCTTCTGTAGGCAACGTTATAAAATATTTGAAACAGCTCCCCCAGTACTTGTCTGAACTTCCACGCTTCCTCCAGCTCGATTGACAGTGGTTTCACAAATTGAAACAAAAGGAAAGCCTGCCTCGCCAAAGGTGATTGGCCGGAACAGGATTGCTGGAACATAAATGGCTGGAAAGTAGCGGGCCACTCCAAAATTTGAGATGAACATTCCTCTGGCACTGTGCTGTCTGTGTTGCTAAACAACTCTCAGAGGACCTTGTTAGCTTCACAACATGTTTATAGGGGATTTTTCTATTCTTTTTAACTGAAAAGGAGATAAGCATCAATTGAGTAGAAATACTCAATTAAATGCATGTGTACTGATAATTTAAATTGTTCTGTACAAAGACTTTGATTCATCAGAAATAAAAGCACAGCTGTACAACCAATTAGTCCTTGGAATCAGAACTCCCCATAGTATAATGGTTCTTTAGCTATTGTCATGTTTATTGACAAAGAAGCCTATATTAAAAGTAGTAACAGTCGAGGACATTAGAGAACATTCTACCCCCAATCACAGTGACTACAACCAACAGGAGTTAAAAATCCCCCTGCCCTATGTGAATGAGCTGAAATGGAATTGCCATTCTGTCAAAGGTTCCATGGCTGTATTCCCTCTAATAAAAGTTAATAGTACTTGTGGTTTAACCAAACACATTATCCTATTAGTGTGTATCCTTAACTAGTCTCAGCAGACAACATAAATTGGATAGGGAGACCCTTGAAAATGTAACAACGTCTTGTTGTCGCTGTTGTGTGATAACCATGATTATTGTACATCCAGCCCCAATGAACATGGGACATACACAAGAAGGCAAAAATGAGGATCAAGCGACCTCTAATGAATTGCTTTCACCTGCATTATGGAGTGGAATACTAGCATGGAAACGTATGGAATTTTATGTAACACTAAAAGTATTTGTCCACTTGCTACATTCCATTGAACATTCTCGCAGCCTGAGGTGTGTTCATGGCCTCTATTCATCGATGAGATGAGCACTTTGGTGGGCCCCGAGTGCTATCTTATTGGATTTCTTTGGAAACAAATGGAACAGTGATGGATTCAGAGTGACAGAGAGCTTATTCAGGGGCCATTTCCAGCATCTCACTTTCTTCTGGTTCGTTGAGTGCAGCCTTCAGCAGAGTTTTGTAGGAAAAAATGTTCATCTGCATATGGTTTAGGTTGAATATAAATTCACGTACTTTTCATGTTTTATAATCCCCACCTAATACATACTATTGTGGTATCCACTTTGTGTCTTCATTCAATATCCCTTAAGTCAAGGGAGGAATCTTGTTCAAATTCACTTGTGCTTTGTTGGCAAGAACAGTAAGGTACAACTATGCTGCCAAAGTAGCAAGACAGTTACTATTAACAGTCATCAATCATCTACAATATTGAGGCTTGGAAATACCCCAGTGACATCCTCCATTATTCTTCAAATTGTTCGCATAACAAGGACAAATGTGAAAAATCTGCCTTTTTAAAGGGGCTTGTGCAATAGGAGGTCATATCGGTGTACTTTGGTTGTAGATATCTTAAAAAAAAAAAACGAGGACAAATGCCACAGTGGGTGATTGAATCCAGGCCCTTTGCTTGGACGCTTCTGGGGAGGATTTTCCGAGCACGAGGGACCTGGCGCCGTGGATCCTGTGTATTTTCCACCCCGAGCCTTGCTTGGCAGAAGCCTAAATAATAAAGCCCTTTTTACTGGAGCTGCCTGGAGTTCCCTGTGTACAAACACAACCTCTGCCCCCCCCCCCAAAAAAAAATAACTTAACAGAGTCTGTCGCTATGGGGACTTACCTCACACTCTGCAATGCTCCCCAGCTTATTTCCTTAACCCCACCCACCCCCAACCACAAACCCAGGAAGGGGGCAACCCAATTAGGCATCGAGGTTGAAGTATCATTCTCGTAGCTGGGGGGGGCTCAGAATAGGAAGACACAGGGTCAACCATCTTCCACAACCGAAGCAAAAGGAGAAAAAAACATCTACTCATCTTCTGAAGAACAACCTTTGAAAGGAATTTGGCGGGAGTGTTGGCAGACGCTGAAACATCAAAAGAGCCAAGTGGAGGAACAGTAGGCCAGCCAGCCACCTACAAGGTAAAGTGAGTGGGCAAGGGGATTTTTTCTGAACTCACAAACATGAGAGCTGTCCGCAAGTCTTTAATCCGCACCAGTTTTTCTGAGCACCGTGTTTTTCTTTCAATTGCATCACGTGGAACGACGTGCGTGAATCCAACACGAACACAGAAAAGCGGCGGGGCAGGATGAAACGTCCATTCATGCGGCAGAGCATTGGCGTGTTTACTTAACTACCGTGCAGGTTAATCTGGGTCCTCAAAGGGTCCTTCAGTCTGAGGCTGTGTGCCCGTGCCAAGGCTCGCTGCAATGATGGCCTGAGGGCAGCTTTGAAACCTGAAGCGGACCCCAGAAATCCACTCCAAAAAGGTATTGACGCTTCTTACCTCTCACAAGAAATGGGAGGTGGTCATGGGAGGAAAAATCGAAAATCTTTTTCATACCCCTTTCATGAATAGCCTACCTCACTCGTCATAAAGTGCGTGCCGTAGACAAGCACAAGCTGTGACAAAGGAAGCTCCACCATTCCGTCCAATGTGCCATGAACTGTGTTCGATGCCTTTGATACGGTCATTTAACCTTGATCTGGTCCAGACAATGTGGTGTCTCTGTCGCCATATCAACAAGACATTTACATAGGGGTCACGGAGATAAGACGGTACAGTACATGTCTGTTATTATACAACACAGCATGTTTCCATAAGGCCTGCACAGAATCCACAAATGGTTTAATGGAGGGACTGAGTCTCTAGATGGGCGGGTTTTGCACTCTAAAAGCCAAACAGTAGCTTGCTGCGGAACATTAAAAAAGTGATTTTTTCCCCCTTCTACGGCTTAGCCTGACTTTCCTCATTCCCCCCCTTCCTCGAAATATGAACACAACACGCAAGTCTTTGCAGAAGGCTGGAAGAAGTTAGGCCCAAAAGTGCAGTATGCAAACCAACAAGACCACAACATGAAGCAGTGAAACAACAGAAGACGTCCCTACTCGTGCGTGTGAGAAACTTTGAGAAGAGGTTGTCCCAAGGATTGTCAAGAGACAAGCAAACACTGTGAAAAGCAACTAAGTGCTGTCATACTAGATTCAGACCACATGAAACCAACCAAAAGATACAGTAGTGAAACTGTAATAAACAATATATTCCCTAAGAGATTTTACTGGTGGTAGTTTCATCTAGCTTAGAAAATCAAAACCACATTTTAAAGCACCAAAAGTATCTAAACACGATACTTTACATGAAAGAATCAAATTGAAAACCCCCCCCAAAAAAACATAATACTCTCACATGAAAAAATCAACTGTGCATAAGATTTATCAAACTGCAAGGTTCCTGTTTATTACTCATGAATCCTTCACTAGATTAAAAGGTATACACTCTAGAGAAGAGGAAACGGTTTACAAAGATAAACAAATGTTAGTAACGAGATAAATCATAAAAATGTAATGAACAACGATTTCCAGTAATGATGCAACACTGACAACCAGCAATTGGCAAATAAAAAAACATCACCTCATTGAAAGTTGACTCACTAAGTCCAACCAGCTGTGTTTCTCTCGTACTAACTGAACACACACACACACACACAGTGCATTTCATACATGCCGTTTTCACACTCTCTTGCTCTGTCTCTCACCCACACACACATGCATGCTATAGGTGAGAGACTGAGAACATATCTCTTGCGTTGCGGGAGGGAACTGGTTTGAGTGAGAATCAGGTACAAGCTGGTACCAACCAGAGCTGTTTGGACCTGAGCCATCAGTAACCGTTTCACACTTTCACTGTACCATGCACCATGCCAGTTACAGTGTGGAGTATCTGAAGTGGACCTGCATGCTAAGCAGTCTATTTGCAACGCATTACAATCTCTATGCAGAATTTAAGACTGTCCCCTTATATCATATCTAACCAGTTCCTGAATGATTACTTGTATACTAGTTCATACATATTCATACTTTTAGCTTGATTTGATGATTTGAAGCCCTTACTGGAGGCATCCATTTCATGATATCGCATTTTACAAGCTGGAAATAGAGAGCTCAGGGAGTTTGTCTCTCAAAACATCTGACTTTGTGTCCCTTTCGTGTCTTCTTTTCCTCTCTCACTCTGTCTCCACTCATTCTCCCGAAATGTTTTCTCACAATCCCATATGAACCACCTTCTCTCTCACGTCCTTTCTTCCCATCCTGTCCGTCGTTGCGTACCCTCCTCCTTTGTTCCTCTGCCCCTCTCTCCCTTTGCCTGTCATGTGTGCTCAGTCCAGTGCCAGCACACTCAGCCCACAGTGCAAACAGCTTCTCCTTTACTACCGTTCGTTGTGCACAGCCAGCACCATCAATCTTTGCCGCTGTTTAAACAGGCAACACAAATAGGGGGCTCCATGCTACACCGAGTTCAGCCCAGTTCCTCCACCTTACTTCCCCCAACACAGTGCCTCTCTCCCAGGGTGTCTTCTAACATTTTTGTGCCCCCCCTCTCTTCCAGATGCAATATCTTAAGTTCAGAGGGTTGCGTCCGATGTAGACCGATTGACATACCATTTGTTTGATTAAAACATTTAGGTGATTCTGGTCTATATGAAGCGTGTTGGAGAACCATCTGTACTGGACATTTTAAAACTGATTTGTACTGAGATCATGTCTGGAAGTTCTCTACCATCTACTGAAATCAGATAATTGTATACATTCACCAGGTAAGATTTTATCTGGCCACTTGTTGTCGTCTTATAAGTGAAAATGGATATGGTTTTTACACTTACTGAGAGGATAGTAGAAGGACACAGATTCTTTCACTCAATTCCAGGAACTTCAAAGAACCTATGTGGCTCCAGTAAGCATTAGCCTCCTTGCTAGTGTAAAGTAACCCTATGGGAGAACAAAGAACATTATCCTAAGCAAGTCCAAAAACCACATTCAGATTGTTTTGTTACACTAATGAAATGACCTTGATAGTCAATATTGAACTTGTTGAAATCTAAAGCAGTGTCAGTATGTTAGTAGTCGGTTTGTCTGATGACTTTCAATGCTGTGTAACCAGGCAGGGTAATGGCCTATTTGTCCACTGCAAGGTGCCTGGAATGAGACAGTTTCTAAACATTTCATTTCATGGCGTGCCCCTTTACCCAAACATACATTGCTTTTACTATCTCCTACTGAGATTATAAGCCTTTGACTGGTCATTGTTTTGGCTACATACCTAGTAGGTTTGAAGGCTTGGATTAGGAGGGGGTGGTAATATCTGAAGAGCACCAGCATAAAGACAGAATGAGACATGCCTTGAACAACACTGGACTTACACATCCTCAGACAGCATCTTTTTTCAAGAGTATACTTTAATTCTAGCCCATGGCCTGTCTGCTGGTAACCTGTATGCAGTCAGGAGGATAAATAAGCGAATGTGTGTGACATGGGTTCTACATAACTTTACAAATGTACAGTTGACACATTTTAAGGAAAGCGCCAGGCTCTCCTCTTGCTCTTCACCAGACTATTTACCTCACAGAAATGTTGAGAAGGGCTGAGAGCACTGTACATACACAACTGCTTCCAATAAAAATATCTCCCTTTAGAATAATTTTTTTTTTTTTTTACTAATGCAATCTATCCACAGGTATTTGTTTGAGCAGCACATAGGTAGCTGGTATTGGTAGAAAAGCTGATAAATCAAGGAAGTATTGGAGGATTGAGTGTTGAGAAAACTAACATGTGAAACAGGACAAATGAAAGGATGAAAGAATCCTTCCTCCATTTGCCATGTGAACTGGACCAGGGCCTATATACAGCAACTAGCTGAGCCATGAGACTCAGTTATCTATTACATGCACACATACTTACAGCTCCACTGTGACGTTTTGCACAGCCAGCCTCCATCAAGGCCCTGGTCCTCTACACACACACAGGCAGCTCTACCATGGGGCTCTGGTTTGTGTTAGTCAACTCTGCGTGGAGACTCAGTATAATCCAGTGGTCCTCACACAGGTCCCACTGTCTTGTATGACGTCGAATTTAGACATTTTTCTGCTTCAACACACCTGACTTAAATGAATGATTGTTATCAGACTTCTGCAGAAGTTGATGACGACCCCTTCATTTGAATCAGGTGTGTTGGAGCAGGGAAACATCGAAAAAATGCCAGACAGAGGTGCCCTGAGGACCAAGGTGGAAGACCACTGGTATATCTTTATTATGATTACGGGTATAATCACGTGAATATGGCTTCTAAGACAACCTTTACAAGTTATGGGGCTTTGCTGCAAAATAAAAGCCTGACTAAACCGGTGACCTTAACTAAGACTACATTGTTGACTGATTTAAGTAGACACAAAGGCATAAGATGTTAGAGAAAGATTAACAATATGACATTTACATCAAATGAGGCTCCAGATTAAGTATAAGTATTACAACTTTCATGTCATTACATTAGATGCTTAACTTGAACAGATATTTCACACCTTTAACTCATTCTCACATTCTGTACTGTTTTAAAGTGATGTGATTTCATCATTACCCCATGTTTGGACATTTTTTTATTGCATCCTCATTTATATGGCAATATCGCTCTCTAGTGGCACATTATGGAAGCAAACATTGAAACAAATGCACAACTTAAGAACAGAAAAGTCACAAAGAGATTCTGCAATAGTTTTGTTTCTTTAGGTACAAGTAGTATTTGCATAGGACAGTATTGCATACTTACACAGTAACCCATGACATTTAAGTATAAGATTCAAGTGTTTTTTTTATTATATATTTCTTGAAGAACCGACATACACCACCCAAAGTGCAGTTACAGTAAATCTTGTGTATTGTAACTATAACAAACTAAATATATATATATTTTTTTTACAGGTAGTAAAAAATATCTTACAATATGCTACACATTGAAAAATGGGATGTAATAACAATTCACATTGATAAATACCAATTAATATCAGAATTTGATCAGTATTGTAAAAGACTCCAAATAAAAGCTTTGTTGTCATAGTAACAATCCTGTATTTTTATCTGAGGTGTTATTGTAAAAAATGTTAGGTAAGATGCAGCACAAATGCTTACTTAAACTACTGTTAATTAGAAAACTTTAAGGACAAATTAAATGTAAAATCTTCCATATTGTCAATCAGCAATGTAATAAACACTGCAGTAAAGTTGAAGTACAATATAGAATCTCTATAGAATTATAGCACTATATTCCTCCCCAGATATTATCCAAAAATACAATATTATTTTTGTAACATGCTGGTAATTTACAACACATATTCTAAAGCTTTGCTTCATTTAGAACTGCAGGCAAAGGCACGATTCCATCCTGATTTTCAGACGGTTCCTGGTAACAAAAATTATTTTAAAAAACAAGTTAATATGACTTTATTTAGCTATTGAATTCCTATAACCAATCTAGCGATAAGTAAATGCAACTTTGTCTCGTACTAATTAACAGCAAATCTCCAACCTACACATAAAACATTTAATGTTAGTGGGTTGCTAAGGGTAGTAAGCATTAAAGGTAGTAAATGTGTAGTAAACTATTTGCATCACAGCATACAAATAACAAATGTTTAAGGACATGGGATTAATGAAAATATAACACAGACACCCTACTGTATGGAGCTGCAATTCTATTCTAGCCTATTAGAGCAAACGGAACCGCTCTGACTGGTCATTTACTTATCAAGTGGTATTCATTTAAGTTACGTCCAATCCAAACCATGTACAAATGTCCTCAGAATGAGGGATATTTTAGAGCAGGCTCAATACATTAGCCCACAGATGTACACTGGCTGTTAAAAAAAAATCCTTAACTAGTTACAATTCAACACAACAAACTGAGCCAGACAGCAATCGCAACTTCTGTGGAAATCCTCTGTGAAATGTCCCTCTGTCTAACACATGACTGGTTTGAAGTGAAGAGCTCTAAGGTGGCTGTGCCTGACTGATTGAGGATCTTTAACATGTGTAAGATCAAAGGAAAGGTGAGAGGTCAGGTAAGGGTGCACAGATGTGATAGAATCACAGGGAAGGGTGTGGTGATTGTGGGTGCTTCGATTTGCCCCTACCTTAGACCATCTGTTTGTAGAGCATAGAAGAAGAATACAAAATATTTGGGGGGTGGAGGGGTGGGGTTGGGGGGGTGGGGAGTAGATGGGTGAGATTAATGATCAAGCCTGAGGAGGCGGTGCTGGGTTGATTAGAGCCGTGGCCCCGTAGTCGTGCCCCGCAATCTGTCCATCCGCCTGGAACGACAGCTACGGGTCACAGAATGTCCGGAGTTGCAGTTTCAGTCCACTGGGTGGAGCTAGCACAAGTCTCTCCTTGTGAGTCCTGTCTGCAATACCAGCTTTAGCTTCCTATATTTTCGGTTTATGGGGTTACATACCAAGGTATATCCTAAAATTGACATATGTAAGTTAACTGGGAAAGTCCAAACCCATAATTACCATAATAGTTGACATGTTACTTTCGCAATTAGCTTGTTTGAGCAAGGCTAGAATTGTAGTTTGTGTTGGGCTTTTACTTGATAGCTCTTGAAAATTAATCGGCCACGCTGTGAAACATGGCTGTGACAGTGAACCTCATACTACACCAGAAACTTCAACTTTTGTAGAGTACCAAGTCACTAAATTACTACCAGATTTCCGTATTCTCTCTTCCCTTCCAATTTCTTAGGTTGAAATATGCTGGAATTGACATTATTTCAAGGTCATCATGTTGATTGAAGAAAAATCAACGTAAAAATTCATGATTAAACTGCGTGATTTCAATCAATGTCATTAAATGTAAAAGACTGTCTTATGCTCGTAATTTCAGATTAGTATAAATAGCAATGTGAGTAATAAGTTTGGATAATAAGAGTGACTGTCACAAAACAAAACTTTTATAGCGTTAGCATTTTCAAGGTTCCATTGTTTTTCGGTCTTGCATGACAAATAATTTCCCCTTAACATCCTGACTTAAGTTTGGTTTGTTGAAAAAAAAATCTCAGAAAAAAGTGATGTTTAGTCACTTTACCAAAGCATTTTGGTAATCAAGTAAGGCTAGTGCCTCATAAAACTAGGCTATAATACCACCTTCAGAATACTTTTCAAGCTGTAGATAGATCCACTAAAACACATGATCACGTATCCGTGGGCATGTTAGCAGCCCCTAGCGTGACTACATACAGTATGTGTAAAGGGGTGCTGTCTGTTACTACCGAACTGCACCACAACAACTCATAACAACGAACAGAGAAGCAGCTGGGGAGAACAAGACAGGCAGGTGAGTGACACGAGACAGGCTATTCTTGGAGGTACAAAATACATTTTGGTGACCTTCGAAGCATCGTGTACTCGCCCTGCACATGCCCCGCACACAAGTTCACAATGTTGTTGCTAAGAGTATGTCACTCCAACTGACTCTCCAGAAACACCAAGTAGTAGTCAGTCAAACAGTTCAGATAAAAGTCCTAAATCATCTTTTAATTTCTACAGAACACTGAGTAATATAGTATCAATAACTATTTGTATATCACCATGCATTAAAGCTTCTCACTTTATTCAAGCACATTAGCGTTGCAATATGGATAGAACATTAGATTTGAAGCGGTACGGCCTCTTAAAAGAAATGATTCAGTGAGATGCTGATCATAGTTACATGTAGCGTAACCTTTGCAGTAGTGTAAATTCCACTACTGCGACCCCTTGAAATAGGCATTTCATTTTCTCCAAAAGAAATCGCTGATACCCCGTAACCCGTCCCAAGTAGTTATACACTGATACATACCGCTGCTCTGGCCAACTGGTTGGCTTTCTGTCTCCTAAGGTCAGACTTGATAAAACCTGAAGTAAACAGAGGAATACAGTGAGTAGTTAGGTAAGGGTGGGCAGGTGTCAGGCAGAAAGGGGAAGGGGGTGGTTATTGTAGCTGAATTATTTTTCAAGCTGAAAGCTTGCAATGCTGGTACTTAGATGTAAACAACCGAAAAACGTAAATTCTTGAAAATATAACACAAATAACAGCTTGCGCCTATTACTGTGTTACTGATGCTTGGATAGAACTACTATTAGTTGTGTGGTATTTGAGAAATGTACAGTATGTAGCCCTACTTGCCTCGGGGGAATGTCCCTGTACTTACTGTAAGTCGCTCTGGATAAGAGCGTCTGCTAAATGAATAAATGTAAATGTATGTAATGTATGAGGTATATTTGCATTAGGACACACTTTAATGTTCAGACAACTATGCACCCATGCAACTATGCACTGTAAGGAATTTCTCAGGCATTAGCAGGTTATGTTCCAAGGGCATCCACTAGGGGGCAGGATTAAACTAACCTACTATACGAGTGAAGTGACGTGGTTTTCAGTTAGGCCCCAAAGTTGACAACATTTGTGTGTATATTGCATGCATAAGAGTGTGCAGTACAATGGACACGATTGTGTTACTTGTTCCATGAAACGTTGGTTTTCACACCAAATACTACAAAATAATTAAATAATTGTATATTTAAAAAAGAATTATATATATATATATTCTTTTAAATGATGCTCAACGTAATGATGATGATCAACGTACTGAACTCATTACCTTCCTTTACAAATGCAAGGAGACAGTGTGTGCTGTGACAGACTATATCTAATTATGGGCGCCATATATATTCATAACTTGAGCTATAACCTGTAGTTTAGAATAGGTCGAGTAAAAAGGTAAACCTGAACTATGACAATTTCAATGAATGACGAAAAGACGTTTCATAGAATTGTTCTTTGCAAAAGAAAATATTATGACAAAAACATACATTCCTCCAAGTACAAATACTGTAAAACTGGGGTGTTTTTTAACCGTCATGGTGTGAACCTTGACAACCATCTGTTTTATGGATGGCATGGAAAAAAAACAGTATGCAACAAGAACAACACTGTTTTTGTATTTGAGTAATAACGCTTAACCTTGAAGTACTTCAACTGGAAAAAGTTACACAGTAACCATTACAAACGCTTTGTCTGAACTAAAGAACCTTCTCACTGCAGAACCACTGGATGTGCACCTCTGGGTACACGCTACCTACTTGAATACGTGTCTTCACGTGCGGTGACAGGAAAAGGAAATGTCTACCTGTCATTATAGTGCCAATGAGGAGAAAGACACAGAGGAAAATGTTGCCTGCCAACGTGCCATATTCATCAATGATCTTTCCCTGGCAGATGGTAAAGATGATCCCAAACACCTGTGGTAGACGTATGGATTTACAGGCATTTAGACTCAAAACCACGTGCACATAACAGATACACTTACATGCACACTGAGGCATAAAATGTATGTCAAATGCATGCACAGACATCATTCAGTTATAAATGTGTGTGGGTAATGAATTTACAGTGTTCAGTAGTTTATATGCAAGCAGATCAGATGTGTTTGTAGTCCTTTTGATTCTGATATACACAGTGAGTCAAACGCAGTGTTAAAACGTATGAGCATTAATAGGTGTACAAAGTATGTATGTGTGAGCGATTCGCCAGTAGTTATTTGACTTGTGAACACATTTGATACATTTTGTGAACTGTGTGTGTTCACCTGCGCAGAGCAATTGAGAAGACCTGACGAGGTCCCCTCTGACTCTGGGTAGGTGAGCTCCACAGCAAACTCAAACCCCAGGGGCAGGTAACCTGTCATGAAGAACCTAGACGGAGAGAGAAACCACATGCCACAATCAATACATCAGTCAGCGAATCATTTAAGAGAGTCTGCTTATGAAACGGTTATGATAATACTGCAAATCAGGCCCAGTGGCCAGATTGCTTATACTCATAGTGTGTGATGAAACATTTCATATCAAGAATGGAAATGGTTGTTGCTATGTAGAGAGCTGACCAAAACAGGGGCACAAATATCCTGGGGGGTATTCCAGAAAGCAGGTTATGTGATATACCCAGGTAAGTTAACTCCCCAGCTGACACCCAGCGTTGTAGCAACATTGCCACTAAGTTGATGCAACATTGTTAATTAGCTGGTGGGTTAACTTACCCGGGTATGTCACATAACCTGATTTCTGGAATAGCCCCCTGAATAAACATTTCTGAGAATGCTGTGCTGTTGACATTGATGTTTAACTTTTTACTTACAAAGGGCACTATACCTTATTAGTGATGATTGTACTTTGAATTTAACAATAAATGAATCCCTGCACATTTAGCTGACAAACCTGTCAACAACCATGTTGGTAGTCATGTTGTCATCTAACACTGTGGTTAAGTACTTCATTAGAATAAAACAAGATAAAAGAGCAGTTGAAAGTTAAACTAAAAAGTTAAACGTGTGAAAAAGGTCCTTACCTACAAAGTATACTTATCTACAGTTAAATGACTCAACATACCATCTATAATTGGGTTATATGCACAGATTAGGGTCATTTTGGCAAACTAGTAAGAATACAAGGTCAGTCTGTATAAAGGTCAGCTCTCACAGACAGTAGACAAGCATGTATCAGAACAGACAACAAACCAAAGGTGACCAGTAGATAAACACTACAGTAAATCATTGCCACAGACGTTTGGAGTCTTTAAATTATAGTTTACAAGCATTAGCGTTTCTGGCACACTGACTATAATGACTAATTATTTTCCATAGCAGAAGAAACTGTATTCAAAGAAACACAGCAACGCACAAATACAGTGAAGTAATTTGGCTACCATTATGACATGCTAACAACGTTTATCTAGATCCTTCTACCCTGGCCCTAGTTCCCGTTTCAGCTTCCTATTTCACTGTTGTGTGTCTGTTACTGCAGTTGACGAATGTAAAAAGGAGTGCAATCCCGTTCCAGTGTGTAAGGCTTTTGAACAGCACCACTGGGCCGCAAGTTCTCTTGTACAGTGTCATGTAGAGTGTGGTATTACCCGAGAGCTCCAGCAGTGATGAAGACCACCCACAGGTGGCCTAGACTGAGAGTGAAGGCATAGACCACCATCCCCACCAGTGACATGAGGTACACAGCCAGCGTGGTCTGTCTAGGGAAGTACACAGATGCAAAAACATGAGGGAAAAACGTAGTAGAATCAAACTTTCAGAGAAGACGCTAAGTTCCATAAGTCTTCTTTTCCCTACACATGTTCTTTCCCTGGAACCAACAACTTTGAACAATAGGATAAATACCAGTCTGTTTTCAAAGTCACCACATATTGACCGCTCAGATGTCCTTAATGTTGGCTGGCAGAGCTGACAGGAAGACATTCACATTCCATCATGTACTCTGTGAGCACATGCACATTTCGGACATTTCTCATAACACTTTTAGGAACAGTTACGAGGAACAACAGGCACCATTAGGAAGGGGGGTTGCTGTTCCCCAGGAAGGATCTCTGTGAGCACATGGCCGGTGACCCCCCGGGCTCAGAGATCAGAGGCGCTCGGGGTGCTATCAGCAAAGCTGCAGCTGGGTCAACAAAGCTGTAACATCACACAAGACGCAGGAGACACAACAGCGTTCAGATACTGATTCAGGAGGGGGCGGGAGGGATGGAAACAAGACAACGGGGGGCGGGGGGGGGGATTTACTTGTAGGTCTTGGTTCTGTCGAGCCAGAAGCCGCAGATCAGGGAGCCGACCATGCCTGCGATGACTATCGTCAGGCCTATTCTCCCGGCGTTCACCTCTTCTCCCTGCGGTCAGGAGGGAGGAGGGTGAGGGGGGTCAGTAGAGTGCGGCACACAGCCATAAGCCTTTCTGTATTCTAATCTGATTGCAACTATGGGCATAAAACTTTATTGAGGGCTGTGCTATTGAGGTTTGCCTGATTCAAGTAATGTTGGCCTTGGAGTCACCGAGGTGGTGAGTCAGAGTGTTTGAGTCGGGGTGTTTATCTATATTTATAAGTCCATTCACCACCTATTTGCGCAATACATTTTGCACTATGCTGCCCGATTTCATGTCTTGTAACTTTGTAACATTTCATATTTTATTTATATCTATTTTATATCTACATTGTTTAGCTCTTTAGGATATGTTTCGCTCTTTACATTTACATTTAGTCATTTAGCAGACGCTCTTATCCAGAGCGACTTACAGTAAGTACAGGGACATTCCCCCGAGGCAAGGAGGGTGAAGTGCCTTGCCCAAGGACACAACGTCAGTTGGCATGACCGGGAATCGAACTGGCAACCTTCGGATTACTAGCCCGATTCCCTCACCGCTCAGCCACCTGACTCCCTGACTCTTTAGTATTAGTATTAGACTTTTCAAATTGTATTTATACATTTTCAAATTAAGTATATGTTTTTTGTATGCACCTTCCTGCCACAGTAAATGTGTTTGTGTCAACTTACATGGCAATAAAAAACAATTCTGATTCTGAGAATATTCTTGCCCTCCCTCCCTCACGGTCCACCCCCCACCCCCCCGTCAACACTCGACTTTGGAATGTTTGGAAACAGGTGGAAGTGGCGGTGCTCAGGTCGCAGGTCGACTCAGCCAGGACTTACAGGGTAGTGTTCAATGATCATGCGGTTGAGCAGAGTGCCCACAGCGTAGAAGCAACCAACGTTCAGTCCTGTGAGAGAGACACAGTTACAGAGTGAGATGTACCACGCAACGCCATTCGGTGTTGCCAACGGCACCCAGTCAGGATCTGCTGTCGTCTGTGGTTAAGGTATGGCTGGGGGTGAGAATCAGGCACAAAGAGCATTAAGTTCACCAGAAGAATCTAAGTGTCGTTTGTGTCATTTATAAGACGCACGCATAGAGCAAAGCAGTCGGGACATGAAGGCCCTAACAGTAGCCCCACAGGCTAATTAAGGGGAAATAAAAGGAGGATTTCAGTTGAATAAAGTGAAAGTCAATTCATTTTGACCTGCAGGTCACTCATGTTATCTAATCTCTAGGGGTTGCCTTTAGTCGTATCCTGTCCTATTAATCATTTGCAAAGACATAGCAAACTCTGAACCTCATAGGCAAACAAATCTGTACGTGTGAAAGTAAAAATAATTACAAAATAAAAGCATTAACCACTACCATGATTATGTTGAATCACCTTTACCTAAATTCATAACCTTGTGGGATAAGACGTTTTATAGGTATAGCTCAGTGGTAGAGAATTTTACTGCTTATAAGTTGCTTACATTGATATAACAAACGCATTCATGTAGGATAATGAGCTGATACTGTAGGTCAAACAAGCACCTACAATGTTAGGTTAGGAAATGACAAAGTGTACATAGCAAACATATCCTCTACTGTTTCTTTCCATGATGCTCTTTGTGCCTGATTCTTACTTAATTCTTATCAATGTTCCAAACTTATGACTTCACTTGTGCAGCAATAAACCAGCTAGTCATTAAAGAACAGCTCACCACTGATGGTTATCAAACCACTGCTGTGGCGGTTCCTGAAAATTCTGGACCAGTTCCGTAATTAAACGTACAAGCCTTCATTTCCTATAGCAAGCATAGTCATAACATACAGCCAAAATGTCACAAATAAGTAGCAATATTCAACAGTATTCAAGGACAACTTCTGCTTCTTGTTTTGATGATGATTATTGCAGAGTAACAATTATGGTGGTGGTGTTGATTATAATGGTGCTGGTAGACAAACCATAGCTGATGATGAGGAGGATGAAGGGCTTGTTGCGGAGCAGCCGGAGGATGGAGGCAGTGTAGGAGTACTGGTCTGGGGGGATGCTCCGAGCCGTGGCCTGGGCCTGGGTAGGTGGAAGTTCAGGGCGCTCCTGGAACACTGGCACATAAGAACCAGACAGAAGACCTTGACATCATGTGTTCAAATGGTGGAAAGAGGAACCAGAACTGACTTCATACTCATACTGCGGTATGACTGCAGAGTAAGTTGACAGACACATTAAGCACTTCTTATGATAGAAAATGAACACGTTCCCGGAAGTGTTGTAAGCCTTTAGTATTTTGGCCAAGTTCCAGGACCCCTGGGTCTGTGGGTTCCTGCAGAGCCCTTACAGGACAAGACAGAGCAGATGTGTATATTTATGGTTCTTCACATCAAACTAATCTCCCCTGGAGTGGCTGAATAGCAAACATGTGAACTGACAAGTAAACTGTCTTCAGTACAAGCAAGGCCCTTATGAAACCCAATCCATTCCCCTCATCACTTCAGTTATTTTGAAGAACTGTAGTGAGTGATTTGTATGATATGAAACTATGTAATGTGAAGGGGCCAAGGCCAGCATAGACTTTAAAGCAGTGTTTCTCAGCTGGCTTAACCTCACAACCCACATTTCTCCTCGGTCATTAGGTCATCAGAGCCAAAGAACACATCCACGACCCATTCCTCACCAGCTCGCGATCCACTTTTGGGCCGCAACCCACCAGTTGAGAAACACTGCTTTAAAGCCTAACCACGTGAAAGCTTGGATACATGCTGCATCCTCTTCTGCGCTGACAAACGTTCCTTCAGACAACTGTCTGCTATAGGCCTCGCTGTCAACCGCTTTGGTGGAAGCAACCAACCACATTTGCATTGACAGTTCCATCTGAGTCAGCAGTAGAACTTTGTCAGCCCTAACTGAGAACAGTTCCAAGTTCCAGGGCATGAGTCAGAACCCCAGATGGCCCAGTAGGACACCAGACATCGCATGAGGCATCAGACAGACTTGGCTGACCAGTTGGTATCATTAGGTCACTCAGTAAAGCAAACAAGTACAACATAAGGGCAGAAATTGTTCATTAACAGCCAAGTCCCCCCCAAAAAACTTTGAACAATGTGTCATTGAATAAAACTTCAAATATCTAAACAAATTCTAACCCTATCCACCCCATTCAGAGAAATGCATTTGAATCATCCACGATTACAGTCAGAAGAATACAGACATGTGGACTAACAACATACTACAAGTGAGTGCGAGTGACTGGCACTTTGCATTGTACTACAACTGAAAGCTCACACACACAACTGTTCTTTTGTCTTTCAGAATGCAACTTCACCCCCCCCCCCCCAACAGAACAACAGAAGTTTGTATCCATTCGCTTCTTCCTGCTCGTGACCTGGCTCAGTGCAGAGTAAAATGGCTTGGGGCTGTTTGGAAGCGGTCAGAAATCCAAGTCCATTTCAATCACGTCTTTCAGACTCAGTACCGTCACAATAATGGTCATTTTTCAACACCCTCCCACCCAAGGGGAAAGATGCTGAATGTGTTGGGGGATTTGGGCCAGGTCTGCTCTCTCTGTGACTTTTGAATGTTGCTCATTGACAGGAGGCTAAAGCACTCTCAATTACATCATCACCTGGGACTCCCTGTAGACAGCGAACCAATGTGCGAAGCACACAAGCCAAAGCAGAGAGCTTTTTGAAGACAGACTTGAGAGAGGTAAGAAGGAAAGAGGAAACACAGGCATGAAGCAACGTAAACTCAAGGTCACACGCTGAAATAGCTTAAACTCCAAATTTCACTTCTACTCTCCCATTTTGCAATGTCAGAGTACTTGAGTACTTAACCTCACTTAACCCCCCCTTAACTAGAGTACTTACCACACTTAACCCCCCTAACTATAGTACTTACCACATCTACCCCCATAACTAGAGTACTTACCACACCTAACCCCCATAACTAGAGTACTTACCACACCTAACCCCCATAACTAGAGTACTTACCACAGTTAACCCCCATAACTAGAGTACTTACCACACCTAACCCCCATAACTAGAGTACTTACCACACCTAACCCCCATAACTAGAGTACTTACCACACCTAACCCCCATAACTAGAGTACTTACCACACCTAACCCCCATAACTAGAGTACTTACCACACCTAACCCCCATAACTAGAGTACTTACCACACCTAACCCCCATAACTACAGTACTTACCACACCTAACCCCCATAACTAGAGTACTTACCACACCTAACCCCCCCAAAATGTGAGTACTTAGCTAGCCTCCCATAACGACCAGCACTAACCACACCAAGCTCACTGTAACTACAGTACCTACCACACCTACTATGGCTAGAGTACTTACCACAGCTAACCTCCAGTAACTAAGAGTACTTACCAGTAACAACGAGAATGAAGAGTAACGTGGCCACTCCGGCTGTTATGTAGAACATGATCCTGATGTGATAAGAAAGCTGCTCCATGTCTTCAACATTGGGTACAAGAATAGGTGGCACAAGGAACCCAATGGCAATACCCAGCTGTGAGAGCAGAAACAAAGAGGGTGCATCTGAAGTTAATACACATCACAGCGACGTGGCCCAAACTATGTGGTGTTCACTGGCTGACAGAAAGAGAGATGGTGGTGGTGGTGGGGGGGGGGGGGGGGTAGAGGTTGTTGTAGAGCAGGGGTCCCCAAACTACTTAAACAAAATGAAGGTAATTGCGTACTGTAATGTACAGTACTGTAGCATCAGAACAGCACATTCTGCACAGCTCACACAGAAGGCCTCTATTTCCCGTGTGACCTAACTTGGTGTCTATGGGGTGTGAAACATACCCTAAGCCGTAGACACATCTTCTCAGTTCCCGGCAGTGAGATTTGACTAAATAAAACTCTGAGGAGGAACGAGCGCAGACCTTCCATCTGAGCCAGAATGGCAGAACATGGCTCGCTAATTACGCAACATCATCCCTCCGTGTTGGGTATTTGACAAGTGTGCTACAAATCTGTTGTTTAGGTGTAACACCATGTCACCGTGCTCTGCTTCATCCACACAGCCAACGTTACTACAGACTACGTCTATTGAGAATAATTCAAGTCAATCGAGACAGCTAGAGAGACCGCTACGTCAGAGCACAATTCAAGCTGACATACGCCAATGAAAGGGGTCAAACGTTTACAGTTAACCAACCTGGTTCCCCGATACGCCAATAGAGCAGGCCGTGGACACCTCTCCCTGGCCAAACCACAGAGAGGCCAGACGAGAAGGGATACCGAGGACAAACACAGTGGCGACAGAGCACACAAACTGGCCAAGGAAGGTGACGACGAAGAGCCCCGGGCCGACGCTGCCGATCTTGATCCACGCGCCGATGCAGTTGAAAGCGGCGCCGACCAGAACCACCTCGCGCATGCCCCGCTTGTCCAGGAGCCACAGGACAGGCACAATGAGCGGAATGTAGCTGAGGAAGTATATCATGGCGAGCCAATCGATGGCCAGCATGTCGATGTCATAGAAGCGCATGAAGATGTTGCTGATGATGCCGTACTGCAGCCACATGAAGGCGTTGCTGGCTGACAAACCGCTGAAGAGAAACAGCATGACCCAGCGTCGCCGGTAGATCTTGGTCTCCATCTTGGGCACCAGTTTGGCTTTGTCACCACATGACATCTCCGGGCTCTGCCAAGAGACTATAGGGACTTTGCCCAGCGGTCCCGGAGTCCACTGGATGGAGTCCAGTCCAAGAATGAGACTCTTTCCTGTCTTGGATTGTGGACACTTGCCTCTTGATACACAGTCTGTCCCAGAGATGTTGACCTCTACACTTTGGTCCAACATACTGTTTTAGGCTTTACTTAGCAGATCGGAAGTTACACTGAGAAGCAGATGGAAACCCCTCTGCCCACTCCCTCCGTCAGTCTTTATTCCACACTTCTCCAACCAGGTGACAGTCTGCAGGCCGCTGTTCTAAATTCAACCTTCATTAAGTTGAACACTGTTGTGTATGTCCGAAGAATAATGAAGCCAGATTCCCACTGTAGCTGAAGTAGCTATGCAGTTTCCGTTGCATGTGTGAGAGGGGGACGTTCAGGAAGTACTCCCTGCCCTCTGAATTTTTAACAGCTAGCTGCTTGTACTAGCTCTGAGGTCTGCTCCACCTTTTATCACCTCCAGCCTTGTCATGTGATGCTACATCTATCTGAGCCCTTATGACATTGGCAATAGGTTACATCTGTTCATGCAGTATATCATTGAAAACAAAGAGATGCACGTGTATCTAATGTGCCTCAACATGGCAGGTTTTGAGAAAAACAAATGTGGGTATCTGAGTCATTTTAAGTTAATGGTTGATGTTTCTTAGTATTGTGGCCATTGTTCAGCCATTGACAGATTATAAGTGCCTCCATGTGTTATGTCACAAATAAAAATACAACCAAGCTAGCTTTTTCCACCAATACCTTTTTCCACCATTACCTTTCAACATGAATGATTCCCTATTTAGATGTTCCTACTATATTCTTCATCCATCTGCCCCTGTCCCTACTGATGAGAGATATCCCCATTGAATGTGATACCTCCACTATCCTTCACATTAACATTATTGTAGAATCTTTCAGCAAATGCAATGTTTTGCATGTCAGGCAAAATGTTGTTTGAAAACAATATGGAAATTCTTATAACATAATTGCAAAAGGTTGTTCTGTCTGAACCTAAACGGGTTTCTGATTTAAACGTGCATCTTCAAAACATAAGCTACTATTACAGCATCTAAAATCTAGTAATAAGTTCTTTCTTGGAAATGATATCACTAAGTTTCAAAGGATAATGGGACAAACGTAACTGTTCAACAACTCAGTTAGCTGATGTCCTGTTCAAAGCATTCAAGCATTCAAAGCATTCAAAGCCTGAATACTTCCCTGTTCTTAAGATAGCAGAATCAGCCATTACAGTCAACAGGAGATCACAA